>NC_087062.1:84721732-85010970 GCF_963678635.1 Symsagittifera roscoffensis
CGTGAAACTGTGTATTCATACTATGCCTTGATAATGGAACCAATTGTTTGACATCACCACAGTATCCATACATTGATAGTTTCATTGTACGGCAGATTTCGTACCAGGAAAGTAAATTTGGTTATAGTAGCGTATTTTTTACAGTCAGTTTTTGGCTAGTATTTGCGTGTTTTGCAGCTAGTTTTTTAGTTTGTCTGATCCATATTTCGTCTGATTTATTGTTTTTACGGGCAAATTTGGCAAAAATCCATTACAAGCAGTTCCAAAAATCTAATGCTAATTCCAGTTCTATGTTATTGTTTTACACTGTTTTTGACTTTTTTGCAACATTTGCTCCCTTCAAAAAATTTATGCTATTTAATATTTCTACAAAAACTGCTATTTGACTGGTGAAGGCGGTACCTTATGGATCGATGTTCCATTTATTCGTCCTTCCCCCTCATTTAGGCCCTGATGAGTCCGGATTGGGGTACCATTGCTACTTATCTTTTAACTTTCTCCAAGATTTTTTAAAAACTTTCTCAGCCATAATTGGTAAAGATTTTAGGATCTTGTTAACTATTTCCCCTCACCTAATTCGATTTTCAGAAATTCAACTTTACTTGCCACATTTTCAATAGCCTAAAACAATTTTCAAAAAAAATATTGAATTAAAATTTTTTATGTTGGTACACGGGTCGAGGTCGGCGACTTAAGAAAAGATTTTGTAAGTCGCGCCGCATACCGTTTTCGGACTGGATTTCGAAGTCGCTCCGCGGGCTTAAGTCGTGCCGTCAGTTTTTTCATAAGTCGCGCCGTCAGTCTTTTATTAAGTCGCGCCGTCAGTCTTTGCTTAAGCCGTGCCATCAGTCTCTTCTTAAGTCGCACCGTCAGTCTTTTCTTAAGTCGCGCCATCAGTCTTTTCTTAAGTCGCGCCGTCAGTCTTTGCTTAAGCCGCGCCGCTCAACTCTTTTCTTAAGTCGCCCCGCACCGGAGTTCCATGGATAATAATCGATTATATTGAACTTTCATGCTCTGTCTCAATAAATTTCGACAAAAATCGAATATAATCGATTAAAAAGGATTACAAGCCATTTTTTTGTATCAATATAATCCATTATCATCGGTTATAATCAATTATAATGAATTTTTTCGAGAGGTTAGTCATGAAATTTACAAGTTTTTTTTTTAAAGTTATCGCACTTCCTGTTTAGTGCAGTTGCTTTATTAGGTTTCATAAAATGTTACAATTCACTTTTCATTTTTTATAATTTTTGTCTTATATACCCCGTTTACCGTTTACCCCTCCCTGTTTACCCCCCCCCCCCCCACGTTTTCCTCCATGTTTGCAACCCCCATTTACCCCCCCCCCCCCCCGTTTTCCTCCCTGTTTACACCCCTCCGCCCCCCCTCCCGTTTACACCCCCCCCCCATCGCCCTGCCAGTTTACCGCAACCGCCATTCGCCACCCTTTATGGGGGGTTATTTATTGGTAGGTGGTAGACTTTGGGGAGGGGGTTTATGATTGATTTACACCCCCCCCCCGCCCAGCTTATCCCCCATCCCCTTACTGACCACGTGGGGGTGTAAAAAATGTGGGCGGGAGGGTAACCTAAACCACTGAGTATACTCCCTCTCCCGTCCCCGTTGAAAATGGTAAACAAACTGGGGAGGGGGACTGTAATTAACATGGGGAGGGGGGTTGGGGATAAAATTTAGCAAAGATGGGGGTGTGTGTAGGGATAAACGTAGGGGAGTGGGGGGAGGGGGTTTTGGCATACGAGGATGGGGGTGCAAAGTGGGGAGGGGGTTAATTCGATTAGGTTTAGATTGCGAGTAGGCCGTGAGTATCGCAGAAATTTTGCAAGTTTTTCAAATGGTTTTGCAAAAAAATGTATAGATTATAATCCGTTATAATCAATTATAATGGATTTCAAATGGATTATATTCCATTATAGTGGATTTTAATGGATTGTGTTTTTACAAAAATAATCGATTATAATGACAATATAATCAATTTCGTGGTCTAAATTTGCCACAATAATGGATTATAATGACAACATTTTAGACAACATTTTCCCATTATAAGCGATTATGGAACTCCGGTGCAGGGCGCCGTCAGTCTTACCTTAGGTCGCCTCGGTTCCGACGGTGTTTTGAGTCGCGCCGGTCGCGGTGGTTTTTTTTTCAGTTGCGTTCTTCAATTGCCAAGTTTCGGTCGCGCCGGTCTGGAATTGCCAATATAAAATCGCGTCGGTCTGAAATTGACAAACTTGAGTCGCATCGGTCTTTTCGCAAGTCGCGGACTTCAACCCGGGTTTTACATAAATAGTGAATAATGCAAATACAAACACGCGAAAATGAAAACTCAATTATTGTTTGACATTTTTGAAATGCATATTTTATACAGGAATGGTTGTCAAAAATATTACATTAATACGGGTGGCTGATGGTTAACAAGATCCAATTCTTCATATGAAAACACAATTCTTTTGAAGGCAAATTGAATAACTGAATAATAAAAAGTTTAAACTGATTATCTAAGTGAACAACCTGTGTTGTGCGCATTGGAGTGACATGGCGTCATCCGGATCTGGGAGGACGAAGTCCAGGGAAGATCGAATGTTTTCACACCTTGCAACCGGGTAGTATAAAACATCTGTACAAAAAAATTCTCAAAGTTATCTTGAAAAGAAGCTAGTTTAGTAATTATTCAATTGAAAGGATTGCTGAATGGGGGCTACTCTTCTGCGCGAAGGACCGAATGAAAAACTCGTGGGCGAAGGAACGAAATGGGGGCTACTCTTTGACGGATGAAAAACTCGTGGGCGAAGGAACGAAAACAAAGTTAGCCGAAAAACATTTTTTAAAAAGAATCATTTGCCATTTAATTAAAATAACTTAAACGAAGCAATAGTTTGCATCTTTTTTAACAAAACTTTTGAAATAAAAAAATTGCTCCAATTCGGCTTCGATCAGTGATAATTTAAAATTTTTGCATATTTCTGCCGTTTTTATATTCGGCCAGTATCAATATTAATTTCCTGGAAATGTTTACTTTCTTTCAGATGTTCGCTTTCTTTCCAAGTTTTAGATTACTGAAATCTGATTCGCTGGTTTTTATTTTCGCGCTTTTGGACCTTCGCGCATGAAGGATTCCACCAAAAATTTACAAATAGTTTATAAATTAGTTAAAGCTAGTTTCAGGAGACTATTTTCATTGTGGGGTGATCGAATGATGAAGAAATTTCAGCCAATAAGAATCGTTAGTCGTTCGTATTCGCTGAATGGTTTTTGCACAAAATCGAAATCAAAATAATCAGAAACCGATTTAATGGCAAGTGTTGCTGTACAACTCGAGCAGATACCAAAAAAATGTTTTGTGTTCAATTTTTAAAATCGGTATCTTATAATTAATTAGAATTTTCCACTGCGTTTTAGATCTGACACTATTTGAAAATTCATTTTCTGTTTATTTTGCAATCGCCTGAAGTTGTTTGCCGAAATTGACCCTTTTGAGTTCTCTTTGATAATTTCGAACAATCAATCCTGGTATGCTGAAAATAGCTCTCCAACAATTGGTCCCTCTATCATAAGGGATGCCACCTTAGTTAACCCAAAAAGTTCAATAAAACTGCAGAAAAAAGGCAAACTCGAAAAACTTTACAGAAAAAATGCAAACAATTTTACAGAGTTGTTTGTAAAACACTTCAAACTATCCCAAAACACACATTTCCAGGCTTAATTCAAAAATCATGGATTCTCATCCCAAAAACTGACAACTTTTTTTTCTGGCAAGTGCTTGTCCTTGTCTTACACTCACTATGAGTTTTATTTTTTTTCATTGTTAATTATCTTTAATCCAAAAACCCAAAATAGAAGAATTTCTGGATCTACATAACAATCTCCCCCCCCCCCCTCCCTTATTGCATCTACTAAAGAATCTCCACCCCTGTAAATTAAACGAGTAAATTCGCACTAGAGCGTTGTATGTAAATCGGAATTTTGGTGCAAGTAATCTACTTAACCACCTCCCCTACCCCCTTTCTTGAAAGGGGAAGGGGGAGATTGTTAAGTAGATCCGATTTTTTAACCAATATTCACGACACTGGTATAATTTTCATTTTTTCGTATATACATTTCACGTAAAGACTGAAAGCGAGCTTCAAACATAGACCTCGATCTATAAGTATACCGGTGCATTTTCATTTTCAATTTTAAAAAAATTAGCTGAAAATACATTTCTACCAAATTTGCATCATGTGGATAAACCAGTTAATCAACACTTGCTTTGCAATAATAGCTCGTTTATCAGAAAAACGATTAAAAAACAGAGTAAAAACAAAACTTTACTCACATAGTGCCGGTATAAGAAGTATTAGCGAACCAATTTTTTTCATCACTCTAATTCAAAAATACGATTAGGGCGAAATATAATTGACTATATAAAAAGTAATACTTTCAACCATCTTTGCAATTTAGAGTTGAAATTTATTCTATGGGTTTGTAAACAAACAAATAAATATTATACAAGGTTTTTGTAAGTGATCTGGTAGCGATTTAGAGATCAATAACGAAACCAGAAACTTCGGGGCCATTAAACTCATTTCTCGGCAAGACGACAATTCGTCGAAAGCATCGAATGTTAAAAAGCAAAAAATCCTTAGCCAATGGCCAATGTTTGCATCGCACAACCTTGCAAAGTATGTTTATCTTGCAAAACTCACCTAAATAATTATTGTTTTGCAAAAACCTTGGCAAAATATATATTTGTTCCGACTCTCGTAACAACATTAACGGTAAATTTGTCCTCGGGGTGGGTTTTTATTTTCTTCACACAAACTACGAATTTTTATTCAGCCATTTTTGAGGGAATTTTTTTAATCATTCAAAATGTATTGTTGTCTTGAGCTTAAAATCGAAAAGATATTTTACCTGTGATCTTTTTTCGTAAAGTTATGGGGGTTTTAAGATTGCCATTTTGGCCGATTTTGGACAATTAACGCACTATATTTTCCACACTACTAACGCGTAAGTGGATATTTAATTCGTCTTAGAAATCCTTCCAAATTGATTGAAAGAAGTGGTGGCGTCCATCATGCTGGAGGGACCGAAAGCTTGAAATTTTATTTAGCTTACTTTCAGCCATTCCAAATTGAGTGTTCAAAATCTCAAGGTAAATCGCAAAAATCTCAGAGTACGAAAACAAATCCAGGCCATTAGTGTTAATACTCACCGATTAGATAATAAGCAGATGAGTTTTTAAGACTGAAAAACTCTTATGAACTTGAACTCATAAATCTTGATGCTTATCTGAATAGTATTGCGGTTGTAACCAGCAGTTTGTAATGTTTTTATTATTTTCCACCGATTTAATTTCGATTTAATTCCGCTTATCTGCCATAATTAATTTGTTACAAGAGCGAAAATTATCTTTTTGTACTTTATATGGCGTGTGGGGGAAAAACTCATTTTATTTTACTACATTTTATTTTTTTTATGCTGTTACTCCTCCATAAACCCTAAAAAGCAGTCGGAACGTTCAGGGCTTCGCGCTGATACAAGCCGTCTTGTTTGTTCTTTCATTTTCTTTATTCGTTCCGACAAAATTGTATACCTTCGTACTGTTCAAAATTATACCTGTGTCATAGTTCGTCCTAACCTTCGTCATAGTTCGTTCCCATTTTGTAAATGATAGGAACAATTACTGGTCCTACTAACTTGCCTTCAGAATAGCAGGCAGAAATCTAGGCTTTTTTAGAGGGGTGGGGGTTTTTGTTCCGATTTTCGTAACGAAAGTAACAGAATATTTGTGCTCGAGGTGGTTTTTTTTTTCTTCAGATATATTTCGACTTTTTAACTGGTTTTTTTGACGGATTTCATCATTTGAAAGCTATTGTTGTACTGAGCTTAAATTTGAAAAGATATTTCACCTGTGATCATTTTTCATAAAATTATATTTCGCGCTATTAACGGGTAAGCGAGATTTAATCCGTCTTAGAAATCGTTCCAAATTGGTTACAGAAAGCTAATATGTCAAAATTGATTGTTAATAGGAGCAAAATTGGCTCTTTTTCCTTTTCCCCCCACCTCACTCAAACATGAATTTTATGGTCTAACGAGTGGTTTTACAAGGTTGATTATGGAAATCAAATATGTTTGTCATGGCCTAATTAGCCTGCATGTCAATTTTTATGACAATCGGACAAAGTGGACACCTACTTCAATTATAAAAATTTGCAGGTGGGGGGGGAAGAAAAAGAGCCGCAAAATCTATCACTCTGTGCTTAATATGGCGTGTGGGGGATGTTTTTAAAAAAATCTCATTAAAAAAATTCATCTTATTTTATTACGTTTAAATTTTTCATGCTATTGCTGCTCCATAGACCTTAAACGGCAATCGGAACATTCAGGGCTTCGCCCTGATACGAGCAGTCTTGTTTATTGTTTGGGTGTGAGAAACTTGTCCAGAAAAATGAACAAAGATGTTTTTGCCAGCTCTGTCAAGATAGTAGGGAAGGGATTCTGTTTTGACCTTAAAAATGCGCTTTTTGGCATGCTCATCCTTAAATTTAGTATTGGTTGAGATCTTGAGAAAAAAGTGAACTTTTGGGCGGTCATGTGGTCGAATCTCCCCACCTATATCCGCTTCTGCAAACTGATATGGTTTGGTTTGGCCTTTAAAAACTTAAAATCCAATTGTCCAGTCAAGCATAAAATTTGAGTTATAACCGAGGTGGTTAACTCATAGAGTAATTTCGGATAGGGTACACCGTCTGCTCGTCACGCTATCTTATTTTCGGCCGGATAGATTCGTGCAACTTCTTAGTCTAATACCGATCCTAATCTTACTCTTATACTATCTAGTCTCAGGTTGTTTAACTAGTCTCTGCTAGGCTCAATAGATCTAGGGTATACTGGTTTATTGCGGCTGCTGAAGTTCTCTTGGAGAGTCAACTAATTTCTAAGTTAAATTCAAATCTCTCTGGTGCTGAAATTACAAGTAATTTCAGCACTTACAAATAAGTGGGTTGTTAGTTAGATGGATCATGATTGGTTAATATTAAATACTTTACAGTGGTAAAATATCTAATTTATCCAATCATAAAATGTAGTTTAGATCAGGTTCCACCCATCCGGGTTTTACAGAGTTTTTTAGAATAGTCTTTCTGCAATTCAAAGGATGGATGATGGACGTTGGTTTTTGGCGAACATCATAATTCTTCTGGGTTTTCGTGTTAGAGAAGTTCCAGGTTCAATCGCTGTGTCTTCTCATGACAACGACTGGGTTTTCGCAACAAACTCAAATCTGATTTCAGAATGGTTGGCTATGTCAGGTTTTTCTGTTCCGTGTAGAGAACTTCTTTTGGGTTGACCTTGTCTGGGAATGGCGTGGAGATTGTGCGTGGAGGGGATGCCTGGTTACTCGGATTTGTACGTATACTTGAACATCGAGGTGGTCATTGTTCTAGTTCAATGAAGTCCTTTTCTGCGAAGTCAAGTCGTACTCTAAATCCTTTGAGTTGTGATTGGGGGCGGCATATTGATTGTGGTTGGCCATTCTTTTTTGAGTGTAGTGGGGTCATTTTGTCTTTGGATGTTCGTCTTTGGTGTTGTATGCTGATCTATATACTGCAAGGTATAATTTACATTTTATAAAATTTTTATTAGTTTGGTGTTTTAATTATGATTTTGGTTAGTTGTTTTCACAAAAGTTTTTTGTTTTAGTTCGGTTATTTTGAAGAGTTACTCACCCTTGAGTACCTTTTATTAAAAATAGAAGTGTGGTCACAAAGCGTGGATGTAGCGCGGTGGGTTAGGCCGGCTATAGAGCATGCTCAGGACGTCCTCTCTGGTGGGTTAGGCCAGGAGTGGGAGTATGATTTTGTGCGGTTTCTGTGAGAGGTCCTGTTGTGTGATAACGTTTTATGTTGGGTTTATTGTGGTTTTTCTTATGTTTCGTTGGTTGTGTCCTTTTTTCAAAAATCAAATTGTTTTCGGTATGGGTTTGTCTTTCGACTTTTTTGTGTTTTATTATTTCTTTCTTAGACTTTATAATAGTCTTCAAAAGAATAAATTATCCAGTTTTAAACTGGGTTAATCCGGTTTGGGTACCGTTGGTTTCCTTTTCTTAGTCATGCTGTTATTCTATGTGTTGTGGTGT
The DNA here is from genome assembly GCF_963678635.1 of Symsagittifera roscoffensis. NCBI lineage: Eukaryota > Metazoa > Xenacoelomorpha > Acoela > Convolutidae > Symsagittifera > Symsagittifera roscoffensis. The sequence continues at coordinate 84,729,876 of NC_087062.1, forward strand.
TTAGTAAGCTGCGTTGGTTAGTTTTGTTTAGTATATAATTCCTTTCCAACCGGGTTAAAGGAAAGTTTGAAACGTGTTATCGTGTGTTAGAGTTGTTGAGTGTGAAAGCTTGAAACTGAAATTTATTATTTAAACAATTCTTCGTGGGCGAGCTGTGCGAGTATGGATAGAATTCTTGTGCGAGTGAATGGAAATATCAAAAGGTTAGTACTGCATTTTCGTCTTATCATTTTACTACATAGAATTTCAATTTTATTGCTAGTTTTGGGGAAAAATTAAGTTTTAAATTTTCATCATTATTAGAATTACTGCTTTTAGGGAAATAATTTATAAATTAAATTACTACATTGGTATGAACTTTATTTAATTTAGCTGGTGCAAAAGAGTATTAGAGTTTTGAACAATTTGAAGAAGTTTTCTATTTTTTATTTTTCTTTTGTGTATTTTGCAGATGATCGTGAGATGAAGACTAAAAATCTAAATAAAACATGGATAAAGAATGGTTAGTGTTTTATTTTAAATTTATTAGTTAAGAATATGAGAATTTATACTTACCTGTTAGTCGTCGGGGAAAAAACCGTGGGGGAAGATGTCGTGGATTATGTCGGAATTTGTTAGTAACTTTGCTAGTATGCGAATGATGTTTTTAGTTTGAAGCAGTGGCCAAAGCAATTGAAGTGCTTTAATGGTTTTGAGTTCTTCAGTGCCAACTGCAAAATCATAAGGTGTGTTTTGGATGAGATTTTATAATTTGTGGTTATATTTAGTGTTGTGGATGAATTCTAATATGGGGATTTCTATAGGTTGAACAAATTCATGTGGGATAAGGAAGGGTCTGGATTCTTCTGCGTTGAAGGTCTTTGTGATGGGACAAAAAATATACATTTGGGTTATGGGATCATAATTGCGCAGAATACCGTGAAGGTTAGTATCTTTGATGCAATATGTGAAGTTAAGAAAAAATGGTGAAGTGTACTTAGAGTTAATAAATTGAAAACGGTGGTGTGATTGTCTTGATGGAGTGTGTAGATCAAAGTGATTTTGTATGAAGCGATAATATGTATATGTGTGGGTTTGTTTAGTGCGTAACATAATATCGTGTGAGCAGTGCAAATCTCGTTCATGTGGTGCAAGGAAATGAAAGGTTAGTGAAAATAATTGAAATTTTTCTTGAAAACTTTCGTAAGCTTGTGTGTCGGTTAGTGCTTCAGAAATGATGTGGTCGAATTTGCGATCAAATATATTGAGTGTAAATACATATGGTGTTTTGATGAAAAATTTCCTGTGATTTGTGGGTTAGCGAAGCGATCATCATCTAAAAATTGGTCTTGGTTAGTTCGGATGATGTTGTGATCGTAATATTCTAGCGTGTATTCGTTAGCTCGGGGTGCAGTGTATGTTTTTAGTGACTTTTTATATCCTATATAAGTAAATTGTCTATGTGATAATGGTGTGGTGAGTCGATATAGCATATCTTTATTTCTTTCTATATCGATGTGAGTATTAGATAAAGGTAGGCAAAGGGGGTTAGTAAAATGATATTATGATGTCCATTGAAGTGTAGGCATTAAAACGTGTTCATCTACAAAACTGCGTGTGTTGTTAGTGTCGTTAGGGGTGTTCAAAGTATACTGTGGAAATGAAGGTAGGGTGATGCCTAAAAAATCTTTCGTGTTATTGTGATTTGGATGATTAATATATTCACGGGCTGTTCCTGGTTTTGTTGGAAATGGATGGTTCGGGAATTTTCTTTTAAAAATGCGATAAGCTCTATTAGTGCTATTTGATGATTCGGTGGATGTAGAGGATGGTGCTAATGATACGGTACAAGCTGAAGAGGGTGTAGGGGTAGGTGGGTTTGATGATTCTATTGTGGATGAAATCTGATTTATAGTGGAATGTTCAAGGTGGAAGGGTTGTTGTTGTAGGGTGATAAAATTATCTAGTTCCTGGGAGATTTGGGGAGTATCTGGAGAATGGGATGATCGGTCTGAATGAAATGAAGAGTAGGTTGGGGTGACTTGTGAAGCATAAGAGGGTGTAGAAATCGATGGGAGTGGGTTATTTGGCGGGATTGGTTGAAAAGGGGGTTTTGAAAAAACTGAGGAGTTGGTTTGAAAATTATTGGATGGAGATGGTTCAGAATCTGCAAATTCATCAGGGGTTTCAATATCTGGGTTATTGAGTTGTGAGATGGAGTATAAAACTGAGATATGTGAATTAGTGTCTGAATTCATGCCTGATGTTACATTATTGGTTGGGAAATCGGGTGGCGGGAAAGCAAAAAGTGGATTTATTGTAATTGGAGTGTTGAGGTTGGTCGGGTGAGAATTTGAGCGGTGTAGGGATCTAAGTTGTCGGCTCATCGTGGGCTAAAAAATTTATTATTTTGAGACTGAAAAGCGGTGGTATGGGGTTGTTCTATAATTTGTTCATATGTATTTTCATCTAGTGGATGGTGTGTCATTATATGTTGAATGGGACTTTGTGATATGGTTGGTCTAAAATTTGGATTATGTGTTATTGCTAAATTTCGAAAATTTCGTGGGACTAGTGATAGTGGATGGTTATGTGGTAGGGGTGGTAACTGTGGTGCTGTAGGCGTTATGTCTACATTGTTATGTTCTTCGTCGTATGTGTTCTGTCTTGTTGCTATTTTTGTGTTGTATTCTTTTATTTGTGCGTCTAAAAGAATTTTGTTTATTGATGATGAAAAAAATCCAAAAAATCCTGCAAATAGTATGCGTGCTACACTTGCTTGTCTATTTACTTGTGTGTGTATAGCGCATGTATTATAGATTCCTTTTAAAAGCGAAAAAAGAAATCCTATAAAATTAAACATTGCGTATAAAATAGTTAATTTTTCTAAGATGTAGTAGGGCCATCCTAGAAAATCGAGAATTTCATTTTTTAGTGTAACAAAGCTAAAAAATATTTATAGGTGAAATATCTTGTGGTCTATATTTTTCACCGTTTAGATATATATAGTCTTTAATGTCTTTAAAATATCCGCTATAGTCTTGTGTATAAATATCTGCAAATCCTGCGGTTTCGGCAAGTTTGCGTAAGTTTTGGTCAATTGATTGTCTTTGTATAGTGTCCATTTGTGTTAATAATTCTTGGAATTGTTGTGTTCTAATGTGATGTTGGATATCGGATTTTGAATATATTCCAATTGATTGTAGGTCAATATTTGGGTTTCGAGCAATAGCTCTGATGCTTTCAGGTGAAAATTTTTTGAGTGATTGCATTAATGTGGGATATGGGGTAAGAAGGTAATATTTATCTTCATCAGGGTTCAGTTGAACTACATTGTGGCTATTTTCTGATCCACATGGGACTGCGGTATCCCAAAAATAGGTTCGTCTTGAAAGCGTGTCAACGAAATGTACTTTATTCTTATAAAAGATAGGGATTCTTTTATAGCATCGTTTATCTTCAAAAACATATAGTGGTGATACTTTTTTGGTAAAGGTATAAAACCATAAAATGTTTCCTTCATAGTCTAAAAAATTTGATCTATTTTCTGATAGTAGATATCCTGCGTAGGGTATTTTTAATACTGCTAGTGCAAGTGATTGTAGGATTTGTGTCCTTTCTAATTCGCATAGCTGGTGAAGTGTTTCTAATTCAGAGAGTGACATTTCTTGAAAAATTCGGCTAATTGTGTAGTCTAATTTCATATCTAGGTGAATATCATAGTGGATGTTACCGAAATATGTACTATTCATTAGTGATAGTTCTTGTAAACGTGTGCTTCTAGTGTTATGGGGCTTTAGATGTCCACCAGGTTGACTTTTACTTTTTTGAAAATCAAGTGGTATATATGATGTTCCTTCATTTATGGGGTGACTTGTGGCGTATGGGTCGATTTTTACTTTTCCAGTGGTCATGTCGAATCCTTTTTCGTATTCAACTAATATCTCGGAGTATTGTGTTTTGTGAAGTGGATTTCTGTATTTACATGCAAGTTCTGTTTCTTGATATACTTGAAAACGTGTCAATTTTTTTTCTATATTGTGTATGTTTCTAAAAATTGAACTTTGTCTTCGTGATGGATGGACTTGTTCATATGGAATTGATTGTATAAAATATTTTTCGTGAAATTTTATCATACGAGCATGTATTTTTGCTACTTGAAATGTTGTACATGTGCCTTCGGGGAACCAAACAATTGTTGCTTGTGTTCGTGTTGTAGGGTCACAATAGCCTTGATCGTTTTTACAAGGTAATCTAATTCCTTGATAGATCATGGTGTTGTCAGATAAATCGCGTGTGAGTTGTATTTTTTCGAGTTGTATTTTCCAATCGAAAAACATGATTTCTTGATATCCTTTATTTTTTGTGTCTGCTTTGCAGTTTGATGGGTCATTTATACCAATGTGTGGTATCCAGTGTTTATCGTGTATATCATAAGTTAATCTTCCGTGTGCGCCGTTGTATGGGTATTTTTCATCTAATTTTATATGTCCTTGATATCTTTCAAGTTCTGCTTGATGTACAGAATCTGAAAAAACTTGGAAATTTACTAATTTTCTATCTGTGTTTTTATTTCTTGTGATATTGAGTCTTAGTAACTCGTTTTTACAATCTTCGGGATTGAGATGTAAAAGTCGTTCGATATTACTCTGGTAGAATGATTCGTGGTCAAGTCGGTTTTTATTTCCATTTGAGACTTGTGAACAATGTACTTTCTTTTCAGAAAATGTTGCTGTGAATTTATATCCTATAACTGTTGTTGCTCGGGCTTTTGAATAAAGTGTCGCTATTACATTTGTTGTTTCTATGGCTTGTGGTTCTGTTTCGCATTGTGATACTTGATTTATTGCATATTTGTGTAATGTTTTTTGTTCGTTTTCTTCACAATCGTAATGTGTTACTAATAAATCTTGGGGTCCTGTGCGGGGGGAAGAGTTTATGTTTTCATTTGAGGTTATTAGAAAAAGGAGTTGGAGAAAAATTTAAATTTTTAGAATATACATGTGTATGACAATCCTGAGTATGGGTTATAAAATGTGATGTAACCAATTGTCTTTTTGGTATATCTGTCGTATTTGTATATTACTTCAGTTGTTATAAATGGTGGTGGTAGGGATTGAGCTGTTATATTTGGTGGATTTAATGGATAGGGATGTTGAGTAATGTTGTTTAATTTAACCGTGATTTCAAATTTTAATTGTAGACTATTCTGTTGGAGTATTTGGATGTTATGAGCACGAATGTCTTCGTGAATGTCTTGTCTATATTGTAATCTATTTAGTGCCCAGTTGTGGAGTCGGTTACTTTCTAGGTGTTGTCCAAATAATGGTGGAGGTGCTGTGAATGTATTCCAGTCTAGTCTTAAAGGAATATTTGTTGATGATTGTTCTCGATATCTAGCGTCGAGGTTATTTGAGAAATTTAGGTTAAAAGGCGGTGGTGAAATCTGACTGATTGATGGTGTTCATGGTAGTGATAATGTTTCTGGTAGTGATGAGGATGTTGTCGTATCCGTAGAAATATCTATTGGATCATTGATTAAATTTGGTTCACCTTGTGTGAATGAATGTGTTGTCCAATATGGTAGTCGTGATGTTTGGTTTGTAGGGTTAAAGGGATTTTCACGTATTTGTTCAGATGTTGGTGTTGAACCTAAGTAATCTGAGGGTAGGCTTGAGGTGCTACGTTGTGAAAGAAGCGTAGGGGTTTCTGGTAATATACCGATGGGGTTTTCTGGAGTATTTTGTGATGGGGATTGAGGTATATCAAAATGAACTCGGGGAGTTTGAAAATTTCTGTTTCGTCGAGGATGTATAATTTGTCTATTTATTTCGACTGTGTTTTGGTTTTGACTAGGATTTCGTATTCTACTTAATTCTTGTGGTAGTGTTGGGTATAAGTTATATGTTGGTTCGCTTAAAGGTGCTTGTCGTTGAACTGGTTCTAGTGGTTCAGATAAGCGAGCGTGTCGTTCTTCAAAGGTATATGGATTATCTTGAAAAGAAATTCGTGTGGATGTTTGGGGGTTTTGGGTATTTGAAGATGGTGTTGGGTTATCTTGGGATGATGTCGGTGAAGACTGACTGAGTGATTGTTGGTTAGCAATTTTTGATGGCTTTTTATTTATTCTTTTAGTGGAAAAATTTATGTTTATTATAGTATTCTTCTAGAAAAAGAATTAGGAGGATTGTTGCTAGGGCGAATGTGATGATTGCTTTCTTTATACATTTGCATATTGTCAAGATGAGGGATGATAGAAATGTTATAAAAATTACAAATAGTAAAAAAATATCTGTTCTACTAAAAATGGTTCGTATCATTTAGATAAGTTTTGTGAATCGTACCTGTGGATATAGTCAATAGCTTTTGAAAGCTGGAGGTATAGTTCAAATATGGAATAGAAAATTAAAAAATATTGCAAAAAATGATTAAGATTGTTACAAAAGATTCAAAGGTATCAAAAAGAAATATGATTAAAAGTTTAAATATCGTTAAAAAGTTTATGAAAATGTTGAGTATTAAGTTAACTGGTCGAGAGAAGAGCATTTAAGAAATGGCTTCTCGATCGAATATTTTTTGTTGTTTGAGGCAATTTTCAAGTGTGGTCGGATTATTTATTGGTTTTTTGACAAGTGGGTTGAGTTTTGTGAAAAATTGTTGGGGGCGAATTTTATGGTGATCGGGAGGTCTTCTTTGTCTATATTTTTATTTGCATGCGATTTCTGTTTCTTGGTATATTTGGAAACGTGTTAATCTATTTTGTATATTATGGGGATTTCGAAAATCAGTACTTTTTTTCGTGATGGATGGACTTGTTCATATGGAATTGATTGTATAAAATTTTTTTCGTGAAATTTTATCATACGAGTATGTATTTTTGCTACTTGAAATGTTGTACATGTGCCTTCGGGGAACCAAACAATTGTTGATTGTGTTCGTGTTGTAGGGTCACAATAGCCTTGATCGTTTTTACAAGGTAATCTAATTCCTTGATAGATCATGGTGTTGTCAGATAAATCGCGTGTGAGTTGTATTTTTTCGAGTTGTATTTTCCAATCGAAAAACATGATTTCTTGATATCCTTTATTTTTTGTGTCTGCTTTGCAGTTTGATGGGTCATTTATACCAATGTGTGGTATCCAGTGTTTATCGTGTATATCATAAGTTAATCTTCCGTGTGCGCCGTTGTATGGGTATTTTTCATCTAATTTTATATGTCCTTGATATCTTTCAAGTTCTGCTTGATGTACAGAATCTGAAAAAACTTGGAAATTTACTAATTTTCTATCTGTGTTTTTATTTCTTGTGATATTGAGTCTTAGTAACTCGTTTTTACAATCTTCGGGATTGAGATGTAAAAGTCGTTCGATATTACTCTGGTAGAATGATTCGTGGTCAAGTCGGTTTTTATTTCCATTTGAGACTTGTGAACAATGTACTTTCTTTTCAGAAAATGTTGCTGTGAATTTATATCCTATAACTGTTGTTGCTCGGGCTTTTGAATAAAGTGTCGCTATTACATTTGTTGTTTCTATGGCTTGTGGTTCTGTTTCGCATTGTGATACTTGATTTATTGCATATTTGTGTAATGTTTTTTGTTCGTTTTCTTCACAATCGTAATGTGTTACTAATAAATCTTGGGGTCCTGTGCGGGGGGAAGAGTTTATCTTTTCATTTCAGGTTATTAGAAAAAGGAGTTGGAGAAAAATTTAAATTTTTAGAATATACATGTGTATGACAATCCTGAGTATGGGTTATAAAATGTGATGTAACCAATTGTCTTTTTGGTATATCTGTCGTATTTGTATATTACTTCAGTTGTTATAAATGGTGGTGGTAGGGATTGAGCTGTTATATTTGGTGGATTTAATGGATAGGGATGTTGAGTAATGTTGTTTAATTTAACCGTGATTTCAAATTTTAATTGTAGACTATTCTGTTGGAGTATTTGGATGTTATGAGCACGAATGTCTTCGTGAATGTCTTGTCTATATTGTAATCTATTTAGTGCCCAGTTGTGGAGTCGGTTACTTTCTAGGTGTTGTCCAAATAATGGTGGAGGTGCTGTGAATGTATTCCAGTCTAGTCTTAAAGGAATATTTGTTGATGATTGTTCTCGATATCTAGCGTCGAGGTTATTTGAGAAATTTAGGTTAAAAGGCGGTGGTGAAATCTGACTGATTGATGGTGTTCATGGTAGTGATAATGTTTCTGGTAGTGATGAGGATGTTGTCGTATCCGTAGAAATATCTATTGGATCATTGATTAAATTTGGTTCACCTTGTGTGAATGAATGTGTTGTCCAATATGGTAGTCGTGATGTTTGGTTTGTAGGGTTAAAGGGATTTTCACGTATTTGTTCAGATGTTGGTGTTGAACCTAAGTAATCTGAGGGTAGGCTTGAGGTGCTACGTTGTGAAAGAAGCGTAGGGGTTTCTGGTAATATACCGATGGGGTTTTCTGGAGTATTTTGTGATGGGGATTGAGGTATATCAAAATGAACTCGGGGAGTTTGAAAATTTCTGTTTCGTCGAGGATGTATAATTTGTCTATTTATTTCGACTGTGTTTTGGTTTTGACTAGGATTTCGTATTCTACTTAATTCTTGTGGTAGTGTTGGGTATAAGTTATATGTTGGTTCGCTTAAAGGTGCTTGTCGTTGAACTGGTTCTAGTGGTTCAGATAAGCGAGCGTGTCGTTCTTCAAAGGTATATGGATTATCTTGAAAAGAAATTCGTGTGGATGTTTGGGGGTTTTGGGTATTTGAAGATGGTGTTGGGTTATCTTGGGATGATGTCGGTGAAGACTGACTGAGTGATTGTTGGTTAGCAATTTTTGATGGCTTTTTATTTATTCTTTTAGTGGAAAAATTTATGTTTATTATAGTATTCTTCTAGAAAAAGAATTAGGAGGATTGTTGCTAGGGCGAATGTGATGATTGCTTTCTTTATACATTTGCATATTGTCAAGATGAGGGATGATAGAAATGTTATAAAAATTACAAATAGTAAAAAAATATCTGTTCTACTAAAAATGGTTCGTATCATTTAGATAAGTTTTGTGAATCGTACCTGTGGATATAGTCAATAGCTTTTGAAAGCTGGAGCTATAGTTCAAATATGGAATAGAAAATTAAAAAAATATTGCAAAAAATGATTAAGATTATTACAAAAGATTCAAAGGTATCAAAAAGAAATATGATTAAAAGTTTAAATATCGTTAAAAAGTTTATGAAAATGTTGAGTATTAAGTTAACTGGTCGAGAGAAGAGCATTTAAGAAATGGCTTCTCGATCGAATATTTTTTGTTGTTTGAGGCAATTTTCAAGTGTGGTCGGATTATTTATTGGTTTTTTGACAAGTGGGTTGAGTTTTGTGAAAAATTGTTGGGGGCGAATTTTATGGTGATCGGGAGGTCTTCTTTGTCTTTATTTTTATTTGTCAAGTGATCTGGGGTATTTTTGAGATTTTTATACTTTAGGCTAATTAAATTGGTCGTTCTTTTACTTTAGGCTAATTTAACATATTTGTTTGGGGGGTATTTGAGATTGGAGTTGGGGAAATATTGTTGATCTTTGGGTTATTAGATAAGGGAGGGTTATGATATTATGGTGGTATTTATTTTAGTTGTCAAGTTGGAGTGGTTTGCTTATTTTTGACCTGGAGGTCGCAAAGTTATAGTTATAGATATTCCTGGAGTTTAATATCGTTCGTCTAGTTGATCTGTGTTAGAGTTAGAGATAGTGACGGATTGGATGAATCCTATTGGCTAATTATGAACTAGAATCGTTGAGTGTTTGTCAGCATGTTATTCTGAAAAATGAAAGTTCAAAATATTTCAGAGGTGCAAAGATTATGAAATATAAAATTAAATCTGTTTTTGAAATTCGACTTTCTTTAATATTTTAGACTGTGGAATGAATGTTTTATAGTTTTTACGTGGTTGATTTCTAAGTCGTGATGACTCTCTATGTTCTGATTTGTCGATTTGTTCTTGGGGTATTATTTTTTTTGTCAATTTTCTATTTTTTCTTTCTTTTTGAGGTATATTTTGATCTAGCTTTTTTGTATTGTTTTTCGTTATAGTTGATTTTTTATTTTGGTTTTCGAGATGAATGTCATGTTGTTCTTTTGTTTTATTCTCCGTATGTGGTGGGGTATTTTGAATAACTTTTAAACCTGTGAAAGAATATAATTGAGTTAGTTCGCGTAGTGCGTATTCTTTTGGGTAATAAGGTAATAGGTTGTTTCGGTGTTGAACAATTTCTTTTTTGTCTGAGTCGGTAATTTTATATGTGACATCAGTGGGTTTGGCAATTATTTGATATGGTCCTTTACGAAGGGGTTGTAGTTTTTTAGAGATTCCTTTTTGAGTGTGAAAATTGGGTATTAAAACAAATGTTCCAATTTTTAAATCGGAGGCTGGTGTAAAGCGTGAATTTATTTGTTCATTAATGTTTTGTCTTTGTAACAACTTTTTTGTTACTTTTTGGTAAATTTCATTGTGTTTTTTATCTCTGTTTAAAATCCATTTGGTGTGTGTACCGGAGGCTAATTTAAGAATTTGTGGGTGATGAAAATGATAAAGGTAAGTTGTAACAAATTGATTCTTTATTCGGTTGACAATAACTTTGTGTATTTTTATGAGAGTTTGCTGTAAACATAATTGGTTTGCGTGGCTTTTGATTAAAAACCATTTCATATGGTGACATTCCTAGAGTTGTCGTGATTTGTGAATTGTATGCTAAGGGAAATAGTTTTACATCTGCTGACCATTCAGTGTATTTTGTGTCATTTCCATTGATGATACATCTAAGATATTCTTGTAGTGAACGGTTCATACCTTCGACTAAGCCGTTTGTCCAAGGTGCATGAGATGTACGTGGTTTGTGTTTGATTTTATATAAATGACATAATGTGATGATTTCGTTATTTATGAATTCTGTACCGTTGTCTGTAACTAAAATTTCTGGTAGTCCGAATTTGGCTATCCAGTGTTCATAGAGTGTTGTGTAAGCGTAATAAGCGTTACAATGTGGTACTGGGTTAAGTGCTACATAATGTGTAAACGCGTCAACAATTACCATAATGTAGGAGTTTCCTTCGGATGAGGGTGAAATTGGTCCTTTTGTATCAAATGAAATACGGTGGTTAAAGTACAAACTTTGTCCTTTAAAATCTTGTTTTTGTGCTATTTGTTTTTGATTTGGATAAGGTTTATTTAGCTGACATACTATACAATCATTGCATAGTACTTTTATCTAAATTGGTGCATTTGGAAAATAAAAGTTTTGTATGAAATTTGAATATGTTTTCTCTGATCCAGAGTGTCCTTTAATGTTTTGTGTATGTGAAATATTAAAAGCTATAAGAATCATACTTAGGGGGAGACAGGGAACTGTAGATTTGTTTAATTGGTATTCTAGAAGGTCTGTGTTTTCGTTAATTGTTGTATTATTAAATTTTCGAAAATATCTGAGGAGTGTTTTATTTCCTAAAATAGTTGTATCTGCCTTGACGGGTTTAGTTTTATATTTGTGCCATGATTTTAGTTGTCTAATTACTGGGTCAAGATTTTGATATTGTTTCAAAGTATTAATTGTAATTTTATCTGTTGGGGGGAGAAAAATGTTTTCAATTTCTAATTTAGATAAAGGAATTGTATCAAGTGGGTCATGGAGGTCAAAAACTTGATTTATTGTGTATTTTGAATCGTTTGTTTGTGGTCCTGATAAATTTATTTTATCAGTTAGATTTTTTTTTTCAATTAATGGAAAAAGGTCTTTTTATGCGAGTGTTGATTTACTCTTTTTTGTTGGGTGTTATTTTTTATCCATTGTGAGTATGGAATTGGTTTGAAAGTTGATGTTCCAAGTAGATCAACTTCGTAGTGGTTATTTTGGCAATCTAAATAAAGTGGGAAGTGTTGTAGATTGTTTATCTGTGATTGTTCAACGTCAGTTTTTACTGCATATTTGCATTCTAGTCGGGGTGATGTTTCGTTTTCTGCAAGGTAGAATTTTATATTTTTGGGTATTTCTACTGTAGTTTTACGTGTAATTAATTCAGGTGGTGTATTTCGACTTAAAGTGTCTGGTAATGCAAGATTCTTTCCTGCTGTCCAAACTATATGTAAGTTTGGGAATTTCATTAGAATTAATTGAAATATATAAACTCGGTGATTTGGATTAGATTTTTGTGTAAAGAGAAAAATGATTGGTTTGTGATCTGTGAATAAAACTGTTGGATGTTTTGATCCAAGTATTAGAAATTCATATTCTGTTAGTGTATATATTATGGCTGTACATTCTCTCATTAGAGTTGAGAGTCGTAGCTCTGCTTGAGTGAATAATCGAGAATTTGCTGATATAAGGTTCATTTTGTTTGTACCATTGTGTGGTTGTAATAATGCTGCGCCGATGCCAAAATTTGAAGCATCGCACATTGCATAGAATGGTTGATTTGGATCTGGAATTGTATTCGAAATTTGTTCAGTTAAGAGTTTTTTAATTTCTTCAAATCGTGCTTGATGTTCTGTGTTCCATTCAAAATTATTTTGTTTTCTAAGTATATTATAGAATGGTCTTAGGTATAATTGCATTTTATAGACATATTTGCTTAAAAAATTTAACATTCCAAGGAATTCTTGGATTTTCTTTTTGTTTGTTGGTGGTTGGAGCTTTTGAATAGCATCAATGCGTGATTTTAATGGAGTGATTGTTTTTCTTTCTATATTATGTCCTAAGAATTTAACTCGTGTTAAAAAGAAGTGTGACTTGTCGGGAGCGGCCTTCAGATTTTCGTTCTGAAGTATTTTGTGATAGTGTTCTAAAACATTAAACATTTCTTCTTTTGTCTGTGATTGCATAAAAACATCGTCTAAGTAGGTGATTGCGTTTTTCTTAAGTATTAGTGGTCGAAAAATTTTGCTCATAAAAGCTGAAAATGCTGCTGGTCCTATGGATATTCCATAGAATAGGCGGTTGAATTCATATTGCTGATTTCCAATAACAAATTGTGTTAAGCGTCGCGATTGTTCATCTAGTGGCATTTGATTATATGCACTATTCATATCTGCGGTTGTAAAGTATTTTCCGTTTATTTTTGTTAAAATAACTTGTATTGGTTCAATAGGCCAATTGCATTTTGATTCGTCTATTAGTGAATTAAGATATCTAGCGTCTAGAACTATTTTTAATGATTCTCCTTTTGCTAGGATGATAACAGGGTTGATAAATGTGTTACCTTTTGGTTGTTCTTCTTTGTTTACCAGTGAAATTATATTGTATTGTTCTAAAATATCGAGTATTCTGTTCACTTTATCGTGTAAATGAATTGGTACTTTACTTGCTCTTTGTTTTTTGAAAACTGCGTCAGGTTTTAATGGGAGATGTACTGATGAACTGATTTTGCCAACATCAAATTTAGATGTTGCATAGACTGATGAATATTTTATTAGCTGTTTGGCTAATTTATCAAATTCGTCTTGTGTTATTTGTGAATGTTGGAAGTTAAACATTGTTAAAAATTTCTGTTGATTCTCTGTATAGTTATTTATGTTGAATGTAGGTTTGAAATATGGGGTTTTTGTGAAATAATCTGTATTTCTTTTTTCATTACTTATTATATTATTTATGGATAATTCTTCATTAAGAATTGTGGATTGACAAAAATTTAATAATTGGAGAATATTATTTACGCGGTATGCTTTTTCGTGTACTGGTGATATCGTAGCGTTGGTTTCGCAATAGCCTAAAAATCCTAAAGGTAGTGTTACTTGATAGGGTGTATTGTTGTATACATGTAGAGAAATAATATCTGAATTCGAGTTTTTCAAATATTTTATGGATGAGATTGTGATTTTGAAAAACTTATGGATAGGTTTGAATTCAAAATCTGACATATAGAGTTGTTGTCTATTTTGTTTTTTATCATATTGGTGAACTTGTTTTATTGAAAAATTATATATTTTTCCTGATAGTGGTTTCAGGTATTTTCTTTGTCGATTATATATCGGATAAAATTTTGAAAAGAATGGTGGTTGTTTATTTAATCTTTGAAAAAATGTTAGGGATGTGTCTTTTGTTTTTGTGTATTTATCTTTGATTAGTATTTTATATTCAAAATGTTGATTGTTGGTATATATTTAGAGATAAATGGTATTCCAATGATATTGTGTTTAATATCAGTGATATGGAATATTTGTTTAAATGGTTTATTTAAAATTTTATTTTGTTCTATTGTTCTTGTGGGGAGAAGAAATAATTGAATTTTTCCATAGTTTACTAATGTTGATCCTTGTGCTGTTGCTAGTTTACTGGATGTTTCAAGGGGCGTTAGCTTTGGGTGTAATGATTTTATCTCATTCCATGTGGGACTGTTTATTATGTTTGATTCTGCTCCTGAATCAATTAAAAAATCAATTTCAAGATCTGGTGGTTGAAATTCTTTGTTTCTTGGGCTTTCTAAAAGAAATGGTATTGTCCAAATTTTTTCTTTGGGTTGTTCTTTTTGTATATTTTGATAGATGTGATTTGTATTCAAGCATTTTGTTTTGTCATTTTCATTGGATTGATTTGTAGTGTTGATTTCGTTAGTTTCTTGTGCCGTTTGTGTAGAATGGATGGGTTCAATATAACAATTGTGAAGGAGTTCTAATTGATTTTCATATATATGTGATGAAAAAGGTTGTTCATATATAATAGGTTCGTAGTCATTTTCGACTGCTATCATATTGATGGAGATAGTGTTTCCTGTATCACTTTCTGAATCTGATGATTCACAGTTTATTTGATTTAGTTGTAGTTCGTTATTTCCTGTGTCATCAATACCTGGGGGGTCTGATGTTGTTTCTTGGTTTGATTGTACTTGATTAATATTTCTTTGATGTTTAGGTGTACTACTTCTGTGGCGGTTGTTAGAATTATTATAATGGTTATTATTCCTGTGTGGTGATTGGGAATAATTTCTATAACGATTATTATAACTTGAATGTCGATTTTGTGAATTATTTCGTGATCTGTTTTGATAATTATTGTTTGGTTGGTTATAGTTTGATCTATTATATGAGTTATTCCTTGATCGATTGTTCGGGTAATTCTGGTTTCGGTTGTTTGAATAACTTCTATTTCGATTATTGGAGTAGTTTCTATTTCTATTGTATGATGAGTTTCGTGATTGATTGTTTGGATAGTAATTATTTCTTGATTGGGAATTAGATCTAGAAACAAATTGTGTTGTATTTGAATTTGATCTGGAGTAGTTTTTTTGACTATTTGGTCTATTATAATGGTTTTGTGATGAATTTTGTGTATTTCTTCGTTCTGGTGATCTTCCTCTATAACTTGAGTTATATGGTGATTGAGTTCTCGTGTAATTGGTATTGTTCGGAAGTGGTTTTCCTGAACTGTTGTTGCTGTATACATTTTTTTTCGGTAGATTTTGATCTTTTTTCATGTACTGATAGAATGATTTATTTGGTTCCTTATATTTTTGAGGTTTGTTTTGATTGTCCTGTTGTTTTTGTCTACATTCGGAAATACTATGTCCGTATCGTCGGCAATAATTACACCATTTTTTGAAAGATGGTTTGCCTTTAAAGTTTGGGTGTTTTTCATAAATATTGAGTATTTCAGTGATTTTTTCAACGAGGTCTGTATCTGATTCCTGTATATTGTTGATATTTGTGGTATTTGTTTCAATTCGGTTAACATATTGTAATTTCAGATTTTCTGTTTCTTCAAGTTTCATTGTGATTTCTGCTTGCTCTAGTTTGTCTACTATTTTTCGAAAATCTAAATCGGGCTCTCGAATTGAGGAGGGATGGGATGCTCTCTTTTTTATTGCTATTTTCCTTAATTGAGGTGTTAAGGTCATCATTAAGATTTCTGTCATTTTTGTGTTTTTGTAGTCGTGTGTATTTAATGAATATGCTTTTCGAACTAGTGTTTCGATACGTACTGCTAATTGTTTGATGGTTTCATTTGGTAATCTGCGAATTTCATTATATAAAACTCTTTGTTGTTGTTTATTTCTTTCGGAGTCAAACATTTTTGAAAATTCTTGTGTAAATCTCTTCCAATTTGATTTTATTTCTATAGGCAATACTGAAAACCATTTTTGGGCTGCGCCGTCTAAGGTTGTCTGTATCAACGCTGTGCGTCGATGTATCCAATTTTGATGTAGTGGCGTAATAATTGGTTCAGGTCCTATATTTAAAATTAAATTTGCTGTTACTGCATTTAAATAATCTTCTACAGACTATTCAGGGTCTGTTCCTGTGAATACCATTAATGGTTTGTTTGATGTTATTGATGATCCACCCATAAGGTATGGATTCATTGTCATTTGTAGTGATTCTGCTGCATTTGGCATTTGTGAAAAATTCGAAAGTTGATTTTTTGTTATTTCGTGTTGTTGAAGGTAATATGGAAGTGGTATTTCATTTTTCATTTGTGTTGGTTGATACGAGTGTGTAATCATTTGGTTTTGTGGCTGAATTGGTTGAAAAGATTGTGTATTTATTGGGTTTTGCATTTGCATTGGTTGTTGATTTTGTGTATCTGTTGGGTGTGGAGAAAAAATTCTATGATATGTATACGGTTTTTGTACTCCTTGTCCACGATATTCTTGAGTGTATGGTGCAAATATATCTGGTTGTAAATAATCATCATCAGAGGATAAATAATCCGTTTGATGAGATGCTTGCTTTTTATTTTTATTCTGTTGAAAGAATGGGTAATTTTCACTACGATCCTGTGGAGGATGTGAATTAGTTTGAAAATTTACTGAGTTGGTTGTTGCCATTGGGTTATCCCAATATCGAGATCTTATCTGATTACTATTATTATTTCGTGGGGGATAGTTTGTTTTTGATGAATGTGCGTAATTATAATTGTGTTCCGCAAAAGTGTTTCTTGTGAACGTTCTGCGTGTTTTTGACGGTATTGTCATGGGTCTATATGTTTGATAATCCATTTGTGAATATTTTGGAGCAACCGAAGGTTTAACGGTTGACTGTAATGTTACCTGTGCTTGTGAAGTGTTTGTATTTCTTGGTGTTGTTAAATTTGGACGTATTGGTGAAATACTTTGTTGTGTAGTTGTTGTTGTTTGTACAATTTCTTCATTTATGAAGTGTGATGGTGTTTGAATATCTTGTTGAGTGAGGTTCCTAGTTCCATTAAGGTTTTCATTGTGTATGACGGTCGAGTTTAAGCTGTTATTTCGCGTATCGGGTAAAAATGTATTGTAGTTTAATGGTGTTGCATCAATCGTTAATGGTACTACTCTTACATAATCTCTGGTATAAGATATTGTACTTATTGCTTGACTTGCAATTGATTGTGGGATATTTATAAATGCATAATGAGACCATTCGGGGTCCCAAACGTAGTCTGACTGTTCTGTGATGGCGGTATCATCGTTTGAATTTTGAGGTCTGAAATTTTTTCTTGCTTGTGAAATTAAATCTATATTATGTGTGAAATAATCTATTATAAACCATGCCAAAATTTTTTGTAAGTCATGTTTTGTATGTTGTGAAACATCATCTTTAGTGAAATTTTCTTTAATTATATGTAGAAAAGTTGAAATTAGCGTGATTTCATGTCGTACCTTTATATGTTTGGATGTCTCTGTCGGTGAGACACTTGGGATTGGAATTTCGTTCTCTAATATTGAGATATAACTATATATTATGACAAAAACTTCATAAGTGAATATGGAGTTTGCTCTTTGTGAGTTATGATATTGTATGCTTTTTATGTATTCTGAGAATACTTTTGAAAATTCTAAATCAAGGTCGTCTGTTTGAATTACATATTTGTGGTGATTCGGGTTTGGTGAGGTGAATTCTATGGTATAGATTCCGTAGTGTTGTGTCAAATTACATATATCTTTCAGATAGTGATCAATAATTTGTCTTTTGATCTTTACATCTGGGAACTCTGCTTTACATGGGCTGATTCCGGGTTCATATAAATTTAGTAGTAAATTCTTGCAAAGTATATGCTGTCCTCTATCAGTGGGTGCATCTACGAGGAAGGGGAAGATATCGTCATCATCTGGACTATCTTCACTTGGAGTGTGTGTTTGGCTCATTTTTTCGTTTAATGACTGTTAATAGGTAATTATCGATGTGTCTAATTGGTTGATTCCAGTTGTATAAATGTACTGGTTTGTGTTTATATTGCTTTTTTATTCGTCTTTTTCCTCTTTTTGATGAATTTGAAGTTGTTTCTGAGTCAGAAAATTATAATTGATCGTGTATGGGGCAATTTTTATCTATAGATTCTTTCAATTTATAAAGTTCGTCTAAATTGCTGACTTCTGATTCTGAGAATGCGTTTCAATTTTTGGAAAATCTTTTTCGTGTTATTTCTCTTTGTTTAGTTATTATTTTTCTTTTTAGTGTTTGTCGTTTTGTTCTAATATATCCAACTGTTTGTGTGTGAGGTGTGATTACAAGGTCGTATTTTTTGTTATCTATTTCACAGTTGTGCAAAACGATTGTTTGTTTGTTTCCTAGATTTTTAAATGACATAAGGTTTAGGATGACGGATGCTAAAAGTTGTTAGATGATTTCTATTTTCTTAAATTGTTAGTCCTTACGATTTTTTGGTTAGCTTAACCTGGGTCTATTTGTTCAGGGTTGGAGAGAAAAGTATATCGATTCCGAAGAATGATTTTTTTACTAAATCAAGGTCGTCTGTTTGAATTACATATTTGCGGTGATTCGGGTTTGGTGAGGTGATTTTCTATGGTATAGATTCCGTAGTGTTGTGTCAAATTACATATATCTTTCAGATAGTGATCAATAATTTGTCTTTTGATCTTTACATCTGGGAACTCTGCTTTACATGGACTGATTCCGGGTTCAAATAAATTTAGTAGTAAATTCTTGCAAAGTATATGCTGTCCTCTATCAGTGGGTGCATCTACGAGGAAGGGGAAGATATCGTCATCATCTGGACTATCTTCACTTGGAGTGTGTGTTTGGCTCATTTTTTCGTTTAATGACTGTTAATAGGTAATTATCGATGTGTCTAATTGGTTGATTCTAGTTGTATAAATGTACTGGTTTGTGTTTATATTGCTTTTTTATTCGTCTTTTTCCTCTTTTTGATGAATTTGACGTTGTTTCTGAGTCAACAAATTATAATTGATCGTGTATGGGGCAATTTTTATCTATAGATTCTTTCAATTTATAAAGTTCGTCTAAATTGCTGACTTCTGATTCTGAGAATGCGTTTCTATTTTTGGAAAATCTTTTTCGTGTTATTTGTCTTTGTTTAGTTATTATTTTTCTTTTTAGTGTTTGTCGTTTTGTTCTAATATATCCAACTGTTTGTGTGTGAGGTGTGATTACAAGGTCGTATTTTTTGTTATCTATTTCACAGTTGTGCAAAACGATTGTTTGTTTGTTTCCTAGATTTTTAAATGACATAAGGTTTAGGATGACGGATGCTAAAAGTTGTTAGATGATTTCTATTTTCTTAAATTGTTAGTCCTTACGATTTTTTGGTTAGCTTAACCTGGGTCTATTTGTTCAGGGTTTGAGAGAAAAGTATATCGATTCCGAAGAATGATTTTTTACTTTCTCGTGGCTAGTATAAGCTAAGGTGTTAACTTACTTAATCTTACTTAAGGGTTGTGATTGTGTTCAAGGGTTGGAGAATAGTAAATCGATCCACAAGGTTCAGGTATAATTAGAACGCGAGTAGTTCGTTAGATACTATTTTAAACTTACTAAGTCTATGATTTATCCTGGGTCTGGTAAGAGGAGGGTTCAAGTGAAGGATGAATAACCGAAGTTCTTCACTGTTTATCCTAATTTGAATGGTTAGTTTTGTTGAAAAATTTCTATTAGTCTTGGGTTTTGCGAAAGGGTTGGATAGTGAATCGACGTTTGAGGTCGTTAGACACTAACTAAGTGGGTGGGGGAGAACAAAATTGTTCTTTTTGATCCAAGGAGAGGCCTTGATGATCAAGTTTTAAAATTTTATTTAAATAGAAAATGAACTAAGATCCAAGGATAAGCCTTGATGATCTGATTTTAAAATTAAGTGAATTTAAGTTTAAAATGGTTTAAATTTGTTTAAGAAAAGATTTAGTGTTTTAATGATATTAGTGAGCTTATGATTGCTGTTATGTTTTAGGTGATGAAGCTGAGACAACTGATGATTTTATGATTACTAACAGTTTATTGTCATGCTACTAATTTTTATTTTGATTTTCAATAAATATTTTCCAAACATGTTTTATATAATACTGCAGAATTTTAGAAAAACGATCTGAGATATTTTTATCAATCGTTATTGTATATTAATATTTTGTTTAGCGACTTTAATGAGCATGAAGATTAGCTTCAAGATTTTATGTTTGCAAATGAAAATCTAAATTCATTGCTAATAAAATTCTAAATATAAAAGTTTGTGTTGGCTTTTGCCGTACTATCATATAACTATTTGGTAAGTTTCTACTTTGTCGTATGTCGTCTCTGGTTCGAGGTATTCTTCCAATTCCGGGTAGTTCTATTATCGTTCGGAATATTGGCTCTGATCTATTGAGTCGTAGAAACATTTCGATTAAATTATCGTCGTATAACATTTTAAAAATGTTTTGTCTAAATTCTAATCTATTTTTGGTTAATTCTAAGCTATTAAGGTCTTGTTCGAGACTTATGGTCGCACCAGATGAGTTATAACCGAGGTGGTTAACTCATAGAGTAATTTCGGATAGGGTACACCGTCTGCTCGTCACGCTATCTTATTTTCGGCCGGATAGATTCGTGCAACTTCTTAGTCTAATACCGATCCTAATCTTACTCTTATACTATCTAGTCTCAGGTTGTTTAACTAGTCTCTGCTAGGCTCAATAGATCTAGGGTATACTGGTTTATTGCGGCTGCTGAAGTTCTCTTGGAGAGTCAACTAATTTCTAAGTTAAATTCAAATCTCTCTGGTGCTGAAATTACAAGTAATTTCAGCACTTACAAATAAGTGGGTTGTTAGTTAGATGGATCATGATTGGTTAATATTAAATACTTTACAGTGGTAAAATATCTAATTTATCCAATCATAAAATGTAGTTTAGATCAGGTTCCAAATTGACGATTTGAAGCTACTTAGTCTATATAGTTCAAAGCAGACACATTTTCTGTAATAATCAGAACTGAAACTTAAGCATAAGCCAAAACTGATTCAAGTTTTGGGACCGTTTGATTTTAAAGGATTGTGAAGACTTCATGAGCTTCAAGCATTTGAGAAGCTATTGTCTACATCAAAATTTAAAAAAAAAAAGCTTGAAGCAAAGTTTCTTTGGCTGCAGGGGCGGATCCAGGGGCGGATCTAGGATTTTCTCGAGGGGGGGGGGGGGGGGGGGGCAAACTTGCAAAAAATTTGGTCGACCTTTTTTTTAGGTCGAACAGATTGATTTTCTGAGCTCTCCCAAAGCAGTAAAAAGACCCTGTTTTGGCCAAATTTTCTGCGCCGCAGGCAATTTTTTTGAAAAAACAGGTCAAAAAAGCCGTTTTTGGGCACTTTTTGGAAAATTTTGACAAAAAAAAACGCGTTTTTTTGGCGCGCGCTCCCCCTCAAAATTAGTATAAATTGGCACCAAAGGCGCCTTTGGAAAAATTTTAGGGTCGGTCGGCCAAAAATGGATTTCTGAAAAGGTACCAAAGGGGGGACCCTTTGGGTCGGCAGGGGGTCGAATCCCTGAGGGGGAGGGCGTAAGCCCCCCTTCGCCCCCCCCCCTAAATCCGCCACTGTTTGGCTGTTTTCTTTTTCGGTCCACATTACACAAGCATCAATTTAATGGTGTAACGAGGAA
Source organism: Symsagittifera roscoffensis (assembly GCF_963678635.1). Taxonomy (NCBI): domain Eukaryota; kingdom Metazoa; phylum Xenacoelomorpha; order Acoela; family Convolutidae; genus Symsagittifera; species Symsagittifera roscoffensis. The sequence goes on from NC_087062.1 coordinate 84,751,688, forward strand.
TTATACATGTATGAAGATCAAATATGTTTGACCTAATTAGTCTGCGTGAAAATTTTTGTATCAATCGGTAAAACCTCACAAGTGGGGGAGAGGAAAAAAGCCGTTTCTTTCATTTTTTTTAGTTTCACAGATGCGGAACTGAAAATGAAAAAGAAGTAGAAAAAAATCCTGATTACTTTTCCCGGTTATTTTGGTTGTTTTCAAATTGATTTCAACAATTCACCTGTACTTGTATTTAACGCGCAATTTTTTAGTCAAATAGGTCAATAATATCTTCTCAATTTATTCATTGAGTAACTGCTGTTAGCGCTTTTATCAACATTGAATTTTTGACAAATTTCTAAAATGATTGCAGCAGTTTTAATTTCAATTGTCTTGTTTGCGAATTCGTTTTCCTTTGATGATTTGGAGGCCAAACAGGAACAAAAAAGAGACCAAGCTGGTTGCATGGCTTGTCAAGTTGGGATGGGATTAGCACTTCGTCTGATCACCTCTTCTTCTTATTTCCTTTTGCCAAAATTATCTCATTATTGTGAAGCGGTCACGAACAAGGACGCCAAGAAACTATGTCTTCAATTCGCAGAAGAATTCGGAGATTCCTTCTTGGAGATTGTCGAAGCCATGCTAGACCCGGATACTTTTTGCGGTGCTGTTGGCGCTTGCCAGAATAAATAGTTGTTATTTAGTGATAGAACTAGTTTATAATTCTTATTCTAAAATCTTGTTTTTTTTAGGAACTAGAACCGCTTGGAACACAGCATACTGCAAAGTGCTTTTGTGTCATTCAAAAATAGTTGTAAACAGAGTTTCGTAGTCTTTCAAGTTTTTGGGGTGCTTTTCTGAGGTTAAAGAGGGTGTATTCTGAGGTTGTATTCTGCGATGAAATTGTCTTTATAATTAAAAAAGAAATTGTTGGCTCTTTTTCCTTCCCCCCCCCCCCCCCACCTCACACAAGCATCAATTGGCTCTTTTTCCTTCCCCCCCCCACCTGCAAAATTTTATTTGAAAAATTATGTTCACTTTGTTCGATTGTTATGAAAATTAGCATACGGACTAACTAAGTGATGACAAACATTTTTGGTCTTCATAATTAACCTTGTAAAGCCACCCGGTACACCATAAAATTCATGTTCGTGTGAGGTGGGGGGAAAAGGAAAAAGAGCCAAAATAAGGCTTTATGTAAAATTGTTGTATAAATCAAAGTGCTGTTGTAATTTTATGGTCTATGGGATGGTTTTACAAGATTGATTATGAAAGATCAAATATGTTTGCCATGGTCTAATTAGTCTGCATGTCAATTTTCAAGACAATTGGACAATGTGAACATTAATTTGAATTATAAAAATTTGCAGGTGGGGGGAAAAGGAAAAAGAGCCAAATTGTTCAATTGGAAACACCCTTTCAATAAGAATAAACCTGTTTAGAACGTTTGCATAAAGTTTTTCATGATAAGGTGATCAAAGGGCCCAATTTTTAAAATGATTATGGTCCCTTAGTCATTACAGATTGAAATGGACGCAAAAGCGCCCAATTAATTAATAGCCCAATACTTAAAAAATTGGGCTTGAATTACTGTTTAATTTGGTCAATTCAAACTAAATTTAGAAAACCGAATAATTCTAAGTCACTAGCCGGATAAAACGAAGACCAAAAATGAGGCACAAATTGCTAAAAATTGAGCTCATTGAGCTCTTTTGGTTCCACCCCCCTTGTAAAATTACAAAACAAAGCTGTTCATAAAATGATCACACGGCAATTTGCATGTTAGAAATGTTATAGAAATTTGTTCACCTGTTCACGCTGACACGTTTTAATGCAGTTTATAACATCAAAAGTCATTTTAAATAGACTTTCATTTAATGGATTTCAGAAAAAATTAAAGGGGGGACTGGAAAAGAGCCCAGTTTCAAAACTGGCAATTGCACCAAACATTACGAGGGCAAACTGTGCAATTTGTGAATTGTAAGCGGATTCCGTAACAGGCAAAAATCAGATTAGTCGCGGAATCCGCAACATTGCTATTTTTCTTTAATCTTCCCTGCTGTTTTGGATTCCACGGACAAACACTGTAGCTTAAACACTGTTGCTTGAAATCGCTCCAAAACAGGCAACTTTGCAGAATCCACAACAAATTGTGTGGAATGCAGAACCAGTTTGCGGATTCCATGAACAACTAAAAATTGCGTTATTGTTTAAATTTAATAAATTGAACACTCTAATCGGAAATTTAAAACTAGCCACCTGATGCAAGTGTGAGTCGAGCAAAGTTTTTCATTATTACAATCAATTAAATGATACATTGATATGATAATTATAAACAGACTGGCATTTCATATAAAATCAAAAAATGTTTCTGAAACGTTTTTCGATAGATTGCCGTAAAAGGATTGTCACTGAAAATAAATAAGATAAGATCTTCTCGAAAAGTAAGGTTTTTTATGTAAAAATGTTGTATAAATTAAAGTGCTGTTGGTTATATTTGCTTTTTTTGCTTCAATTCAATTTCAAATCTAAAAATTAAAAATTTGGATATAACAGCCGCTGAATCTTTCTTGGAAAATTATTTTCATGGTTTTTAGTTATCATCAATTGTGTTGTTTTCGTATTTGATTCAGATAAAAATGATAGTAGGCTTTGTTTTTTATTTTTCCAGAGTTGGCAGACTAGTTTTCAATCAAGAAGTAATGTGACTTGTAGAGCTTTAAAGTATTTCAGTTTAAAATCAGAAGAGTAGTCAAATTTTATTCTGTCAGCGTATGTCTTAAATGCTCAATTTCTACATTTTTTTGGCAATTTTTTTTTAAAAAGGCGGTATAGTGTGAATGGCTTATGACTACAGCGTCTAATGACATTGGTCGGTTTGTAATTACCAGCGGTTTCTTTATCATTTGGAAGTCTTGGACTCTGCGGGCATCTTTCTTAACAGATTTGTGACTGCGCCTTAAAAAGTATGGAATTGATCAAGAGTTATTCCAAAGTATTTTAATCGTCAATTTCAAAAATATCTAGTATAATGTTCTGGTATCGTGGCTTTTAATTTGGCGTTTTCCAATGGATACAAGTATTACAATTTTTTTTTTGAATTTTGGAAAGTGTCCTACAATGTAAAAGAGACAAACTTTGACAAGATTGGTGTAATAGCTTTAAACGGTTTTCAAGCTGTTACCATCGCAAAAGAGTAGTGTTTTGTCTGCATGTTTTCTCAAATTACACGTTTCCGCTAAAGGTACTTCCATCTTTAGGAACTCAGGCTGGAAGATTGGAGGGTTGGAAGCTCCGAATGGCTTATTTGCTCTAAGGTTGGTTAGTGCTCTTCAACGTTTATCTTTACTTACAAAACAGATATTAAATTTCTTTTTTGTTGTTGTTTTTTCGAGATTGTGTAATTGCTGGTTCAGCAAACACCGTTACTGGTATCTTTTTTTCTTAACGGAAAACTAGTGATTCAGTAGATTTGTCATCTTGAAGTTGTATGTTACCCTTTTCTCAAAAGAATATTTGAGGAGTGAGATTTCTTAAGAAGTATTGTTTTTTAACTTTCGTTGTCAGTTATAGTTATCTACATCTGTCACTCAGTTGTTTTTTCGGTTCAAAATTTACGTTATATTATAGCAACGTTTGTTTAACTTTTGTTTCGTTGTTACTAACAAAAACTGTTTTCAATAGTGCACGCGTTGCATCATAGCTGACACATTTTTCAGGGCTATTTTCCTGTAAACCTTAAAGTTTAAGGGAAATTTTATTATGTATCAGAATTTTTTGTTAATTTTTATATTAAAAAGCGTCAAAACTGTATCCAAAATTCCTAATTCAAATTAAATTATATGGTTGCCCGGACTGAATAGGCAAATCATGTTCTTCGATAATTCAGTTTCTGTTCTGTTCTGTTGGCAAGGTTTGGATTATAGGAAGAACCTAGAGAAACTGACCTTCATGTCTCGTGCGTAAATTCTGTCCTATTGCTGTCATGCTTTTAAAATCTTTTAAAATGATGCATTGATATGATAAAATAAAACATACTTGCGCTTCATATAAAATTGAAATTTTTCAAAATGTTTTTGGATAGATTGCCGTGAAAAGATCTTTACTGAAAATAAACAATATGGGATCTTCACATAGCATAAAGTAATTTTTACATAGATTTCTTTTTATAAATTTTAGCGATGTTGGTCATGTTTGCTTTTACTGTTTCAATTCATTTTGCAAAAAAAAGATAAAAATTTGGATATAACAACCGCTGAATCTTTCTTGGAAAATTATTCTCATGGTTTTTAGTTCTCATCAATTGTGTTGTTTTCGTATTTGATTCAGATAAAATTGATAGTAGGCTTTGTTTTTTATTTTTCCAGAGTTGACGGACTAGTTTTCAATCAAGAAGTAAGGTGACTTGTTGAACTTAGTATAGACTTGTTATAGAAAAAACTTTGAAATCGAGCATCAAAAAAGGTTTATAGAAAAAACTTTGAAATCAAGCATCAAAAAATTATTTGAATAGTCTGTTCTGATGTGGTAGTAAGCTTTTCAAAAAATTGTTCAGCTTGGAGTTGAAATATGTACTATTTTAATCTATCATTGTTTTCAGATGCGTTGGTGTTGATTTTTTGGTCATTTTTATATTGAAAAGCGTCAAAACTGTATCGAAGACTTTACTTCGTCAGTATTCTAAGAAAGTGTAGACTACTAAAAGAACAATGTATACATTTTATGATTTCCCAAACTGAATAAAAAAGCTTGTTCTTCGTAATTTTGTTTCTGTTCTGTTCTGTTGGTTATATTTGGAATTGAGGTACAATTAAGAAAAGTTGATATTTCGGTGCCTCAAACTCTACCCAATTGCTTTCATGTTTTTGGTTGAATTGGACCAAATATGCTCAAGTTTAGGGTTCAAAATTTTTGGATTGAGCATCATGTATTTTCCTCTTTTTTGTTTGTCAATGCTGATCTATCCTACCGGCAAGCGACAAAATGATCCTTATTTAGATTTCATCAGTAGTTTCCTTTCCGGTCATTGAACCATGACTCGTTTTCTGTGCTCTACTTATGTTTCTATTATGCTCGAACTATGTTTTGACTGTCTGTGCTCAACCTATTTTTCGACTGTGCTGTACTTATGTTTCCACTAGGCTCGACCTATGTTTCGACTGTGCTCTACTTACGTTTCGACTGTGCTTGAAATATGTTTCGATTGTGCTCTACTTATGTTTCGACTCTGCTCGACCTATGTTTTGACTGTGCTTTACCTATGTTTCGACTGTGCTCTACTTATGTTTCGATTGTGCTCAGCCTATGTTTCGACTGTCTGTGTTCGACCTATGTTTCGACTGTCTGTGTTCGACCTATGTTTCGACTGTGCTCTACTTATGTTTCAACTAGGCTCGACCTACGTTTGGACTGTGTTCTTCTTATGTTTCGATTGTGCTTGAAATATGTTTCGACTGAGCTCTACTTTTGTTTCGACTGCGCTCGACCTATGTTTCGACTGTCTGTGCTCGACTTGTTTTTCGACTTTGCTCTACTTATGTTTCCATTAGGTTCGACCTATATTTCGACTGTGCTCTACTTATGTTTCGACTGTGCTTGAAATAAATTTCGACTATATTCTAGTTATGTTTCGATTATGCTTTACTTATGTTTCGACTGTTATTTACTTATGTTTCGACTATGATCGACCTGTGTTTCAATTACGCTCGACGTATGTTTCGACTGTGCTTGACCTATGTTTCGTCTGTGCTTTACTTATTTTTTGACTGTGCTCGACCTATGTTTCGACTGTGCTTGATCTATGTTTCGACTGTGCTCTACTTATGTTTCGACTGCGCTCGACCTATGTTTCGACTGTCTGTGCTCGACCTATGGTTCGACTGTGCTCTACTTATGTTTCCACTAGGCTCGACCTATGTTTCGACTGTGCTCTACTTATATTTCGACTGTGCTTGAAATTTGTTTCGATTGTGCTCTACTTTTGTTTCAACTGCGCTCGACCTATGTTTCGACTGTCTGTGCTCGACCTATGTTTCGACTGTGCTCTATTTATGTTTCCACTAGGCTCGACCTATGTTTCGACTGTGCTTGAATTTTGTTTCGACTGTGCTCTACTTTTGTTTCGACTCTGCTCGACCTATTTTTCGACTGTGCTTCACCTATGTTTCCACTAGGCTCGGCCTTTGTTTCGACTGTTTTCTACTCCTGTTTCCACTAGGCTCGACCTATATTTCGACTGTGCGACTGTGCTCAAATTATGTTGCGACTGTGCTTGAAATATGTTTCGATTGTGCTCTACTTATGTTTCGATTATGCTCTTCTTATGTTTCGACTGTGCTCTACTTATGTTCCGACTCTGCTCGACCTATGATGTTTCAATTAAGCTTGACCTATGTTTCGACTGTGCTCGACCTAAGTTTCGACTGTGCTCTACATATGGTTCGACTCTGCTCGACCTATCTTTCGACTGTGCTTGACCTATGTTTCGACTGAGCTCTACTTATGTTTCGACTGTACTCGACCTTTGTTTCGACTGTCTGTGCTCGACCTATGTTTCGACTGTGTTCTACTTATGTTTCCACTAGGCTCGACCTATGTTTAGACTGTGTTCTTCTTATGTTCCGACTGTGCTTGAAATTTGTTTCAACTGTGCTCTACTTATGCTTCGATTATGCTCGTTCTATGTTTCGACTGTGCTCGACCTATACTTCGACTGGGCTCTACTTATGTTTCGACTCTGCTCGACCTATGTTTCGACTGTCTGTGCTCGACCTGTTTTTCGACTGTGCTCTACTTATGTTTCCACTAGGTTCGACCAATGTTTCGACTGTGTTCTACTTATGTTTCGACTGTGCTTGAAATTTTTTTCGACTGTGCTCTACTTATGTTTCGATTATGCTCTACTTATGTTTCAACTGTGCTTTACTTATGTTTCGACTCTGGTCGACCTGTGTTTCAATTATGCTCGAACTATTTTTCGACTGTGCTTGACCTATGTTTCGACTGTGCTCTACTTATGTTTTGACTGTGCTTGGCCTATGTTTCGACTGTCTGCGCTCAACCTATGCTTCGACTGTGCTCTACTTATGTTTCGACTGTGCTTTACTTGTGTTTCGACTCCGCTCGACCTGTGTTTCAATTGTGCTCGAACTATGTTTCGACTGTGCTTGACTTATGTTTCGACTCTGCTCTACTTATGTTTCGACTGTGCTTGACCTATGTTTCGACTGTGCTTGACCGATGTTTCGACTGTGCTCTACGTATGTTTCGACTGTGCTCGTTCTATGTTTCGACTGTCTGTGCTCGACCTATGTTTCACTGTGCTTGACCTATATTTCCACTAGGCTCGGCCTTTGTTTCGACTGTGCTCATCTTATGTTTCGACTCTGCTCTACTTATTTTTCGACTGTGCTCGATCTATGTTTCGACTGTGCTTTACCAATGTTTCGACTGTGCTCTACTTATGTTTCGACTCTGCTCGATCTATGTTTAGACTGTGCTTGACCTATCTTTCGACTGTGCTCTACTTATGTTTCGACTCTGCTCGATTTAAAATTGCTTCTCGACCGTAGAACTTCAGAGGCAAAACTGCACGTGCTCGTTTTTCAAAGTCGAAACATAAGCCGACACCTCGACCAGGGAGGGTGCAAACTTCATTGTAGGGTACGAGACGTCGCGATATCGGGCAAAATGATTTGAAATTTTTGATTTGAAACCTGTTTGCGGCTCTTTTTCCTTCCCCCCCCCCACCTGCAAATTTTTATATTTGAAGTTACTGTTCACTTTGTTCAATTGTTATAAAAATTGACAGGCAGCCTAATTAGGCCATGACATACATATTTGGTCTTCATAATTTACCTTGTAAAACCACTCGTTAGACCATAAAATTCATGTTTAAATGAGGTGGGGGGGGGGGAAAGAAAAAGAGCCCTGTTTGCTTTTGAATACTGTTTGCGTCAAAAAATGACTTCTCGTTGCTGTTTTCAAAAATTTTTCTACGGACAATACTTTTACTTGCAGAAAATTCGCAGGTTGGGGAAAGACAAAAATAGCCAAACATTTTTCTCTCAGAAAAAAAACGGTACACTTTCATGCTGAGAGCACATCTGTAAAATCTGATATTATTGAAAGCAGCATTACGTTATTTTTCAACGTTGATTATGTACACACCATTTAAACACAATTACAAAATCTCAACCTTTTATGCATGTAAAAAAGCTCACGTGCGTTTGAAGATATATTTTTCATTTTATTTTTCGTTTCGTGTATTTTTGTCAGCAATCAGGTAAATATATTAATTTTTTTATGTTTTTCAAATTTCTGGTAATTCCACAATTTTGTGGTATTCCCATTCACAGTAGAAAAGTTAATTTTCTGCTAAATTATTTACACCAGCTCATGCGCAAAAATGGTTAAGAAAATTTAAAGTTCTTTTCCTAACTCCCCGCCCCTACCTTTCATTTTCAATTATGAAAACTTACTCTAGCATTGTCATAACGTAACGGGATATGGCAAGGTGAACAAATTAAACTACTGTGATCATATAACTTGTAAAACAACTATAAAAAGTAGAAATTATTTTGATTGGTGGACAACAAATAGAAAAGGGCCAAGATTAATTGTAATTTGTATTTTTCTGGCTCTTTTCCAGTCCCCCCCCCCCTGGTTTTTGCTGAAATTCAATGTTTGAAAGTCTATTTAAAATAATTTTTCATGCTATAAACTGCATTTAAACATGTCAGCGTGAACAGGCGAACAAATTCTTACAACGTTTCCTACATGCAAAATGCCGTGAAAACAACTTTTGAACAGCCGAATTTGTAATTTTACGAGAAGAGGGGGGGGGGGGGGGTGGTAAACTGGAAACGAGCCCTTTTTCTAGCCAGCAGTAATTGTTGCAACTAAGAAAGCAAGAAAGAAAAAAAGAAAGAAAGAAAGAAAGAACGTGTTTCTCCAATAATAATTTTGTCGCAACGTATGTATAATATAACAAACTTGGAGAGTACAGACAACGAGATCTTCGGATCCACCGGCTCTTTTCCAGCTTCCCCCCCTTTCAAAATAACGAGTTTTATGTTGGTTTTACGTGTTATTACGGCTAAATGCGTGATGTTACGCTGTAAAGTATGAAGAACAAATCTGTTCAGAATTGTCGATTTGTTCACCACGCCAAATTTCATTGCATTGTGACAACGTTAAATAGACTTTTCAAAATTGAGTTTGAAAGGGGGGGAACTGGAAAAGAGCCGATCCACCAAGTGTCTGCCACTATAGGAAGATTATAAATGAAAAGTTTTGTTTTAAGAGACAGTAGAGAAGATGGCACCCGAGAGGAGATTCGACACTTGGCAGACTAGCAGTGGGCGGGGATTGGAGTACCGTCCTGGCGACTACTTCCCCGACCAGGGGTACAGGGTATGCACTTATCACTGTCACCGCCAGGGGCGGATTTAGGGGGGGGGGGGGGTTGGGGCGGACGCCTTCACTTCAGGGATTCGACCCTCTGCCGACCCAAAGGGTCCCCCCTTTGTACTATTTTGAGATATCCATTTGTGGTGACGGACCCTAAAAATTCTTTAACGGTGCCTTTGCGCCAATATATACTTACTTTGAGGGGGTGCACGCGCCAAAAAAACGCAATTTTGTTGGTCAAAAATTTCTTAAAAGTGCCGAAGAAAACTTTTTTGAAAGTCCAACCCCCAATCCCCCCCCCCCTCGAGAAAATCCTAGATCCGCACCTGGTCACCGCGATCAGTCAGTAATTAAGGGTATTCCCCATAATACCCCCTTACTCGTTGATTTTAACGTTATGGTGAAGGGGCAATATTATGCTGAGAAAGATTTTGTCAATGAACCAGTTTTTAATAACCTTTTCGGATTTTCAGCGTTCTCCCACCTCTTATGTAAAAAATTACTCGTTAATTTTTGGACTCTTTCCCAGTTATCTATTACATTTTTTGGCTCTTTTCCAGTTCCCCCCCCCCCCCTTTCAAATTCAATTTTGAAAAGCTTAATTAACGTTGTCATAATGCAATGAAATTTGGCGTGGTGAACAAATCGACAACTGTGAACAGATTTGTTCTTCATACTTTACAGCGTAACATCACGCATTTAGCCGTAATAACACGTAAAACAAAAATAAAACCGGTATTTTGAAAAAGGGGGGGGGGAAACTGGAAAAGAGCCCATTTTTTTCGGAATTCAATATATAAAAGTCTGTTTTAAAGGAAATTTTATAATAAAAACAGCATTAAAACGTGTAAACACGACCAGGTGAACCAATTTTAACATTACTTACATGCAAAATGCCGTTTGAACAGCTTTTATTTGTAATTTTTAGACTGGATTTTTTATATATCAATAGACCCTATCGAAAACTGGGCTCGTTTCCAGTGCCCCCAGCTCAACACTCACAACACTCGTCGATTTTTGTTTTAATGCAAATTACATGTTTTCAATTCTTATATTAATGGCGAAATGGCTTTTTCTCAAATTGAATTCAAAATCAGGTCCGAGTGTAAAACCGAATCAATTGGACAGCGAACGTTGAGTTTGAAATAAAAAACTCATACCGCAAACTATGTTGCCTTAAATTATGTTTTGTTAACCTTTGCTAACTTAAATTAATTGAACTTGAAACAAAGATATTTGGTTGTTATGCAAGTGACACAGACATTTCCGAATAAAAAAAAAGAAAAAAAACTAATTTGTAACCCCCCACTCCCAAGAAAAAAAAAATTAAGGATTAGTGTCTTTTTGGTGGGTGGTATCATTTGTGAACTGTACGATTGCGTATAAACTTAGTGATTTAGGCATAATCGACAATTTTTGTCTCCAAAATTTAAAAAAAATCAAGAAAAAACGAAAAAAAAAAATTTTCTATTTTTTTGCCCAATAAATTTAATATTTTTTACAGATTTTTTCCTTCTTCCTTATAAGTAACTTTCCATAGACTAAAACCAGGTTTTTTATCCTTTTAGTAAAATAAACTTAAAGGTTACTTATAATCTTGATAATCTCTAATCAGTTTTTTCGACACCTGGAATTTTATTTGGTAAATTATTAGTGTTTTTCGAATCACGACTGAAAAGACTTTAACATGATATATCACTGAACCATTTCCAATGATGTTTTGTGGTGACTTATTTTAGAGGAAAACAAAAAAAGAAAAGGAATGAGGTTGGCCGGTTACTGTTTAAGTAGCGCAGAATGTTCCGATCCGACCTTAGTCTTAAAAAATACGAAAAAGAAAAAAGTTTTTTTTTTCAAATTAGATTAGTTTTTTCTTTTGGTTTAGTAAATAAATCTGAAGTAAAACTAGATTTTAGACATACTTAGAATCCACAGTAAAACAGGCAAATTGGACAACAGTTTTTTCTAGAAAAATGACAAGAAAACACTTTTTTTTAAAACATTGAACTTCTTCCAAATTTTTTTTGCCAAATTTTTTGAAATTTGGATCACCAAAAATGTGCTAAAATTTTTTCAAAAAACTTGAATCCTTTGCGTAAATTTAAGTTTTCAGGGCTAAAATTAAACAAAAATAAGATATCGTTAGCCTGCTCGTTTGCTTTATTTGCTCGAAATCGATCTAAAATTCAAAAATTAAAATTTTAAACCAGTTTATCTCAATACTGGGATACGTTTTTGGAAGTTTTTTAAGATTGTTTGAATCAAGGCTAAAAAATTCTCAATTTGGTAAATCAGACGAACAATTTCGATGATAATTTTTGGTACCTGATTTTGCGTGGAAAACCAAAATTAAGAAAAAAACTAAACACATCTGAATACAAAGTTCCTCTTCATTTTTAATGACCGAAACAAAAACTAAAAACTAAAATTCCTCTCAATTTTCATTAGTCGGAACATTGAATAATGCTTTCTTCAAACTAAGAAGCGTAACCCATACTACTTTTATTGCAAGTACAATAATTGCAAAAATAACCACCTCATAGATACGGGTAAGTACTCTAAAAAGAACTGTTTTTTTTTCCAGGAGACCCGTCCAGATCCTCTGCCTCCTTCACTGCACCGAGACCTGCCAGAGATGATCAACCCATACGAGACCACAACTGGGTCCACACATGACATGAAGCACGGGGGAGGGACCCTGGCCAACGAGAGGTACCAGAGGGCGGGAGCCAACTGGAACGTGCACTACGGAAAAGAACACATTAGACAGGTATGAAACTTTCATAGATTGAAAATAATCAACTAAAATGGATTTTTTTGATTTGACAAAAAATAAGACTTTAATCCAATTATAATCCATTATAATCAATTTTTTTTTATTCTTATAGAGACTGACAACCAAATACGGGTAGATGACTAAAATGGACAGAAAAAAAAACAAATGTGATTTTACTTCCAAATTTTTGTTGATTTTCCAAACTAACTTGACTTAACTTATGGCGATCGACCAAATCGCAGCTAGTTAGAAAAAGGGGTCTTTCTGAATGAGGTTAAGACTTTCCTATTCTGATTCAACAGACAAAGTTTCTTTCACTCGTAAATAAGTTTATTATTTCAAATATAGGAGACACACATCAAATATGAAATATGATAGTGATAGTGGTGGTGATGGTGATTTTCGCTTGGCTTATATACCGTACATTGTCATACTTTCAACATTCCATCTGTTGGTTCAACCAATCAGAAAGAGACAACATATGTCGTAATCTTTGCTTTTGGTGATATTTTATCAACTGAGCAAACAGATAACTTCAAGCTAGCATATGGTAAAAGGTTAAGAAAAGTGTTTCTGATTTCAATTCAGAACATGCAACCATCTTATATGGTGATTGTTAAACGGCGATGCCAGTTGATAAAAAAAATTTAAAGTCATAATAAATGATTTAAAAAACATCAAAAAATTTTAATTGAGTTTGCGTAAAGTTTTTTGTTTCTGATTTTGACAGTTTGCTCGTAAATTTTGGCTTGTAGTATAGCCGGTCGATGAAGGGCTGCTTATTTTGTAGTCGCTTTGTAGGATTGCGCCTTGTAGAAAAGGTGCATGTAGCGTAGAGCAGTTATTTGTACAGTTGCGATACGTTGCGGCCAAAATCACAGCTGGATTTTTTTTTAAAATATAACATCAAATTCATTTTTTCAAATTTGGTTTGGCAAATATACTTATCGGTGATACTGGACTCTAGTTGTAGAAGCATACTTTGTAGGGTGGCGGTGGCCAAATCACAGTTGGATATAAATGAATACAAAGTTAAGAAAATAAAGGGACGGAAGTTAACAGATAATCTTGAAGCTAAAAGTTTCCTTCCACCTTGGTTTTTAGGCTCAAATATTTTTTGCTGAGATCCTTTTTTTACCCGGAGAGCTGTTATGGTTTTTTGCGTTTGGTTGATATAATTTAAGTAATTTATATAATTCTTTTGCACTTGATCCGAGTAGGAGTCAAGGATTGGAGTTTGCATTTGGGCGGTTATAAAGGCTGCTGGAACATAAATGTGTTGATGGGGGAGTTGTGGATTAACCAGACGGTAGGCACCGTTATCGTTTTGGTAAGGTTGATAGATTTCTATCTTAAATCGGTTAATAAAGGGAGAGAGTGCATATTTTAAACTGGTATCAAAGTTTGGCGGTTTCTGGGGTTGAGGTTTTGTTCCTTTTTGACTTGGATCGCGATTTTGTTTCAAGTTCTAGAGAATTTCCTGATTGGTGAGCTACTATAGTTTCAGAAGCTAGGTGTTCCCGAATTGACGAAGAAGGGAGAATTTTGAAAGGTCGGATAATAGCTGGTCTTTTTTGAATGCCATTAGAGTGTTTCACTTTTGGGATTGTAGAACTGGTATTCTATTGTGGCTAAGTAATCGGGTTGATTATTCAGGGAGGCTTTTCCATAGTGTCAATTAAAGACAAAAGGTTTTCGAAAACAAGCAAGTCTTCTTCAAGTGGAGTCTGAAGAAGATCAGCGGGTATATCCTAAAACGTAAAAGAAATTAGATGTGATAGTGATAGTGATAGTGATGGTGATGGTGATTTTCGCTTGGCTTATATACCGTACTTTTTCATATTTTCAACATTCCATCTGTTGGTTAAACCAATCAGTAAGAGACAACATATGTCGTAATGTTTGTTTTTGCTGATTTTTTATCAACCGAGCAAACACATAACTTCAAGCTAGCACATGGTAAAAGTTTAAGAATTGTGTTTTTGATTTCAATTCAGAAAATTGAATCAATAATGAAGTAAGTTTTTTTCATATTTTTCATACAAATCATTCATACGAAACATATTGAAACAATAATTTTCCCCATTTGCGGATCTCAGGTTGTCACTTTATTCTATAACAACATTATCTATTATGTATGGATGACCAAATTTCAAAATCAGTTTCTGAATTAATAAAGAATTCCAAAAAAAATGTGTTTCAACTTCAGCTGGAGGAGCGCCGGTGGCGTCCAGAGTTGACGATGAAGAACCAGTCGAGTGAGATGCGGGACAAGTACAGAGGCGACACAGGCACCAAAGACGTAGACTTCGAGGACACTACCAAAATAGGACCTCAGGGTTTCCTACTGGAGAACCACCACAAAGAAGGACCCTCAAAGGTAGGGCAAAAACCAAAGAACACAGGTCAAGTGTTTTTGTGTTTATAATTTCAGGTGGCTTATTGAGAGAGCAACTATTCTCAATAGGCAGTTATAACCAAGAGAATAATCAAAAGAATACATCTTCAGTGTTTTTTTTCTTCCGATTGAATTAGATGTAAGAACGTTGACTTCAAAATTTGTCTTCATTCAGTTCATTATTGATTCTAGACCAAATTTTGACTAACTTGTCAAAAAAGGAACGTAGAAAGGCGTAAAACTTCTAGATAATGACTTTTTGGTTTGACTTTAAATTTGAGCTCACTGTCAATTCTCAACCAAAATCCAACAACCATCACAGAGGCTTGGCAAAAAAAATTGCAAAACAACCATCACAGGGGCTTGGCAAAAAAAATTGCAAAACAACCATCACAGGGGTTTGGCAAAAAAAAACTGCAAAACAACCATCACAGGGGCTTGGCCAAAAAAATTGCAAAACAATCATCACAGGGGCTTGGCAAAAAAAAACTGCAAAACAACCATCACAGGGGCTTGGCAAAAAAAATTGCAAAACAACCATCACAGAGGCTTGGAAAAAAATGCAAAACAACCATCACAGGGGCTTGGAAAAAAAACTGCAAAACAACCATCACATGGGCTTGGAAAAAAAAATGCAAAACAACCATCACAGGGGCGGCTTGGCAAAAAAAATTGCAAAACAACCATTACAGGGGCTTGGCAAAAAAATTGCAAAACAACCATCACAGGGGCTTGGCAAAAAAATTGCAAAACAAAATTGCAAAACAATTGTTGGAAACGGGCCAGAAAAAAAATCAAAATTTTATACGTTCATTGGCCGCAGCCGATCCTAGCAGTTCGATTTATTTGACTTTTGCTTGGAAGGGCTTGCTTGGCTGTCCGGATTTGCTCAGCCCTGCTGAAGTCACGCTCCCTCTGCGGGGTTTGTAGGTGAAAGGTGTGAACTCTTTTGAAAGTCAGGCCCGGGCCCTGCCTGGCTCGTTGCTGATCCAGCCCGGGCCCGGTTCCTGATCGGAACTTAGCCAAATTTAATCGAACACGGTTAAGTCTTATCTCAACTTGGCCTAATGTTTAAACCGCACTCGATGATAAATGCTCATCTCTTGCGCTACCACATTATTTGAATTTAAGTTTCATAAGAACTAGTAGTGATTTATCATTTTTAGAGAAATTATGAAATATATGTCTTAACTATTTTTATTTCAAAGGACAATTTATAACCAAAAAAAGTCATTTTTAGTTTCATTGTTTGTTTTAGACTGGTCAGGCATCGTCGACAAATCCAGAGCTATCGGGTCAGCCGTTCTACGTGAAGGACCAAGGGATGTTGCGGGAACTAGATCCCTACATGAGCACAACGTACAAAGACCACAGGGCCTGGGACGACATGGAGCTCACTCGGTACCCGAAGAAAGACCAGGCAACTTTCTGGGCATGCGAGGAGTACCCCAAGGCGTGGGGACACGGACCCCAGTCTAAGTAAATAGAAAAAGGGTGTTTTGTTCAGATTCAAAAAATTTCTTTATTTACAATTGTTTTGAATCTAATATAAAAATAACAACACTGAAGCAATGAAAAACTTAAAAACTAGGAAAATTTCAAACTCTGTATGTTTAGTCCTCTACCAAAACAGACAGTTCCGAGGGAGAGACCTCCGATGAGAGACGCCACCTTCTTCAAGTCCCAAACCAGAATACCCTTCTGGCCCAAGAGCGCAAAGCCAGTACCTAACGGGTGAGCAAACTAATACAGCTTTTATATCCTTCTGGTTTTTTTTAAACAAAATGAACTAATGTGCTAACTAAACTAAGCATATGAAATAAACAAGACTGCTCGTACATCAGGGCAAAGCCCTGAATGTCCCGACTAACCCTTTACTCATATCGAATAATTTTTGGAAAAAAAATAATGAAAACCTATAAAATTTGGAAATTATCAAAGTGTGAAATGTTGAGTTGGATGAAAACAATACGATCGACCAGCTTGCCTCAATTCAATTTGGAACAATTTTGTTGAGCGTGATAATTAGCCACGCATAGATAATTCGCGTTACGCTCTCAGCAATATGAATAAATTCTTCAAAGCGCGCAAATTTAGTCCAGAACATTGCCAATTTGGCAATTTTCAAACCCCCAGAATTTTATGAAAAATAATTGGAGGTGAAGTATCTTTTTAAATTTGAACTGAAGAAATTGATATCTTCAATGAGGCATAAAAAATTTTTGTTGAAAACTATTTTTTCGATCGGCGAAAACCGTCTGAATAAAAAAAAAACCACACCGAGCAAAAATGTTCTGTTTTCTTCGAAAGTCGGAACAACAAGACTGATCGTATTGGGGCGTAGCCATGATTTTTGACTGCCTTTTAAGGTCTATTGAGTAAGATTCGCTGTAAAAAAATGATAACATGTTCAAAAAAGTGATGAAAAAACTTATCAAGTGATGAAAAAAATGAAGCTTAGACTTATTTGAAACCAACCCCCAACACGTTATCTACACTACAAAGTCATATATTTTGCATAACGAAAAGCGTTAAAAAGACAAAATAGCATGCCTATAAATTGAAACATTTGCTAGGACAAATTAAATCTCCACTTAATAGCACGAAATATATCGCGAGTTAATTGCCCCAAATTTGCACACTTGAAATATTTTTCTAACTTGAGCTCACAATAACAATACCTTTTGAAAGATAAAAAACAATCTGTCAAAAATGGTTAGTTAAAACGTCGAAATTTGTCTGAAGAAAAAAAACCATCTCAAATACAAATATTCCGTTACTTTCGTTACAAAAGTCGGAAAGTTCCTTCAACCAATTTGGAACAATTTCTAAAACGAATTAAATCTCCGCTTACGCGTTAATAGCGCGAAATATATCGCGCAATAATTGTCTCAAATTAGTCAAAATTGCAATTTTAAAACGACCATAACTTAAGAAAAAATATCACAGATAAAATATCGTTTCAAGTTCAAGCTCATGACAACAAAACGGTTTCAAGGCCATAAAAAAAATCCTTCAAAAATGACTAGTTAAAAATTCGGAATTTGTCTGAAGAAGAAAATACCCACCCCGAGCACAAATAATCCGTTACTGTCATTACGAGAGTCGGAGCAATAAGAAAGTAGTTCAAGCTCATGACAACAATACCTTTTCAATGCCGTGAAAAAATTCCATCAAAATTGGCTAGTTGAAAATTCGAAATTGGTCTGAAGGAAAAAATACCCACACCAAGCACAAATATTCCGTTACTTTCGTTGCGAAAATCGGAGCAATGAGAAAGTAAAAAAGAGAGCTCAATTAAAATGTGTGTTATATTTAATTTACAGCGATAACATTGATTTCGCTCACTCTGATGGAGATCGCTAGCAAATGTTAAGGTCGTGGACGACCTGTTGGAAACAGTAATTGAATAAACAAAATAAACAATCGCAATCTTCTATGCTAATCTCTTCGACACTTGTCATCAAAATTGATTTTTCCAAACAAAAATTCAATAAAGCGTCTATATTCTTCTTTTGTTATTTACCTATAATTTTCCTTGACACTTTTCATCCAAAATTGTTTTTTTTTTAGATTAAAAAGTCAATAGTTGAATGCTCATTTGACCGAACTTACTAACCGATGATTTTTCTTTCGTTGGCACCTTTAACAGGCCGGTAGCTAAGGGTGACTACTCAAAGCAGTGATATGACACGACTAGTGTAACTATATCTGCATATCATATTTCTTGATCCATGACGTATTCGAATTTATTATTTCTTTATTTTAAAAATTTTAGACATTGAATCGGTAGAATAAACGAATAGACTAAAACGCTAGCTGTGATTTTCTTTGACCGCAATCATTGATCGCAATTTAAGAGGAACTTAGCATAGCTGTAAGGCATTCACCTTGAAATCATCCGATCGTGTTTTCGATCCCATTCCTTGGCAATGATAGTTGGTGAGGATGAGCTCTAACTTGACCTCTAGCTTCATACTTACCATAGCTTGACCAATTAGTTAGGACCATAGTACCACCTGAAAGTTCTAGATGCAAAGAAAACGGCCTTGAGTCGCAAACATAGAGCTTCGCTCAACAAAATAACGCAGTCTTGGATGAAGGGAGGTAATAAAAGTGGACTGTTAAGCTCCTCTGCGATTTGCAGGAGCCATATTATTATGTATATATTCTTGAGTTAGTTCCAGGAAAAAATTATACCGGTTGAACGCATGGTCAATGAAGCTAGTCATAATTGAGACTACTCTAAAAATCTTTGAACTTGATTTATTTCCCATGACATTTTTTTTGGAACTATGAAAAAGCATCTTTATGCAATGAGCCATAGGGTAATCCAAACTACCTACAGAGTTAAAGACTCCAAGAAGCTTTCAAGTCTGGTTATAAAAGAAGCTCAAATGGATTTTGGGTCAACTAAGCAGGAAATCTGCATTGATTTTGGATACATCAGCCAGATGACCCGGGGCTCAATGCATAAATTCGTTCTATCTCTGAATTCCAGAGCCGCAATTTTTTAATTCGATTTTTTTGCTACCAGGCTATCCTTTTTCAATTAGCAATCGCTCCTGAAATAGACCCTGTATGGAAAGATGTTTCCAGTCGAATAATGGATTTTGCATATTTCAAAAAGACTTATGAGAAGTAAAACAAATTGAGTTTACACTTTGAAATGGATGAAAAATGGCGTACCAACGCACTGTTTAAGAAGAAAAATTACCGTGTAGAGTTGCATGAATAATCAGAACAGAGTGGAAAAGCCATTTAGACTTTCTGTAGCAGCAGCCATAGCCATGCAATTCAGGGAAGTTATATAGGTATTCTTATACATAAGTCTACCCTTCTCGATTCTGATCAGACTCAACTCCCTAAAAATTGTCGCAGCCGTCCCGTTGCTGGGATAATCAGATTTCCAAAAACAGGGGAATATACCGC
This sequence comes from Symsagittifera roscoffensis, assembly GCF_963678635.1. Classification (NCBI taxonomy): domain Eukaryota; kingdom Metazoa; phylum Xenacoelomorpha; order Acoela; family Convolutidae; genus Symsagittifera; species Symsagittifera roscoffensis. Next base: position 84,771,187 of record NC_087062.1, read on the forward strand.
CCGCATTATTATACTTATCTATGTTGATAATGACAAAATACACAGACCAAGTCACATATATATCCAACTTCAATCTCCTAGTTCAGTCAATTTTTTATGAAGAATTGACATCTATTTATTAGATTTTCCTATAACTCGGAAGACTAATAAATTTTTTACTCTGAACTTCTTTTTAAGTTTTATGTTTTGTTTTCCTATTTCGTTTTGATTATTTATTCTTCTTTAAAATGTCCGAGTTTGATTAATTTACTTGAAGCTATGGCTGACATGGAATCAATACCTGTGACAACCCAACAACAAATTACTCAGGCCGCTGAGAAATTTTTCCTAGAGTAAAAACAACATGATCAAATCAGCGAAACTTGGATATTTAAAAGCAAAAACTAACACTAACCCGAACTTTTTCGCAAAAAAGGTTCTCTGTTATAATTGGAAAAGCTCGGATTATTAATTTGGTAAAGTTTGGTAAAAAGATAATTCTTAAAATGTTTTCTAAAAACTTTACCTACCCCCGCCTTCTGAAAACTTCATAACTGCCCTGATGACAAAAAAAAATTTTTTTTCACGCATCAAAAAATACATTGCGCTTAACTTAAAATTTGATTTTCAGACGTCGGCCAAATTCCATAACTTGAGTAAGAGTTTCGATTCAGCATTTGAGTAGGAGTTTCGATGTCAATTTGTTTTTTTTTTGCTGTCAGATAGTCAGCAATAATTTTATGGCTCTTGCTTAAAAAGTTTTAAGCATTCTTTTAATGTCTCTCACGCCAAAAGTGTAAAGCCATTCATCAAGAAAGCAGGCAAATTTTTGCATCATAACTTAATACCCTTGAAATTTCAGAAAGCTTGTTTTCAGCAGAAGACTTTATTAGCGGTTTTACTATCCAATTGATTATAAAAAGACCAATTCACCTTTATTTTAAACACTTAATTTTAAAGTAAAAGAGTTTCGCTGATGTCAGAATCAGTCTGGAACTGTTCAAGTTTTTCCGAGAGATCCTCAAGTTCCTATTCGTTCCCGACGATCAGGACTCGCTTCGAGGAATCCTTCTGAAAGTGTTCGTTGTGCTAATAATCTTGCCTGTCTTTGCCACTTACGAGTTCTTCCGAAGCACCAAAATTAGCCGCCATCCTTCAGACTTCTTGGTACAAGAAATCAAATCATCGAGCAGATATAAATTGTTATTTACTATCGGACCAAGAAAAGTCTAATCTGTTTATTATTTTTTAACAGCTCATTGATTATATAGATAACCTAAATAATTAACTAATTACGTTTGTTTCTGATAAAAAAAGATAGTTGTATGTTCAACTTTAAATCGTTTGAAAGTTAAGTTGAGTACGTATTCACCTGATTGTAATACTTGGAAGCACGTCCAAACTGTAGATTTGAAACCGGACTCTATTTTTGTCTACTGTGTGACTTTTTGTTTGTTTGTTTTGTTCAGATCGTACAAATCGGAGACTCAGAGCCAGTTCGTGACGCCCTTGGAGGAGAGGATGAGGGATGCCACCATCTGTCCAGTTGAGACTCCCTACACCTTCCACGAACCCCCTCCCGAGGACCTTAACCTGCCACAACATTACGACACCAGTTACAAGTTCTATGGGAGCGAGGAAAAAGTACAGGTCACCACCTAGTCGAAAGAGAAGAAGTAACTAATACTAGAAGAGCGAATCAAAAAAACTTTATGCGTAACACCAGAAATTATCTCGCGGACCACCCAAAATTTAGTTGCAGAACACCCAGAATTTACTTGCAGAACACCAAAAAGTCTATTTGCTTGCAGTCATGGTAAAATCATTAAAGAAGAAGTTTCGTGAGAATATAAGCATTCTCTTGTTTTGCTCCAGCTGGAGTTCAAAGCTTATATAATAGTGCTATGAAATGAATATTTTATTGAGATTTTGATGAGTTAAAATTAAAATTTAATCAAAATCCACAAAATGAGATTTAATTCGTGCAAGTTTTCGATAAATTGAAGAAGGAATAATTGCCCTGCAAATACGACAAATGGAAAAATTACGACCAAGTTCATAACAAAAAAACACAAAATTGAAGTATTGGATTTAAAATCATTTAGTTGCTTGTTTTGTTTCGACTCAGGGGCGGATCTAGGATTTTCTCGAGGGGGAGGGATTTTCAAAAAGAAATCGAAAATTTTGACGACCTTTTTTTTTAGGTCGACCAAATTGATTTTTTGAGCTCTCCCAAAGCACTGTTTTGCCCCTATTTAGGCAAAATTTCTGCGCCGCATGCAAATTTTGAAAAAAAAAACAGTCAAAAAAGGCGTTTTTAGGCACTTTTTGGAAAATTTTGACCAAAAAACTGCGTTTTTTCGGCGCGCGCTCCACCCTCAAAATTAGTAAATATTGGCGCCAAAGGCGCCTTTAGAAAAATTTTAGGGTCGGTCGGCCAAATGTGGATTTCTTAAAAAGTACCAAAGGGGGGACCCTTTGGGTCGGCAGGGCGTTGAATCCCTGAAGAGGAAGCATCCGCCCCCCCCCCCCCCCTAAATCCGCCCTTGTTTCGACTGCAAAGTATTAGGGTGTCTGAGTTTTTGAGCACTTTTAATACTGATTTGTTTAGTATTTTAATGTTTTTTCAAGGTCGAGAAAAACTGGTTCGAATTTTTTGATTTTAAGACGAACTTAAAATGAAAAATCCCTCCTTATCAAGGATTGTCTCAGTAATCAAATGAAACTTGACCAAGTTTTACAATATTCAAAACTATTGAAAATGAAGAAGTTTCTATCAAGGAAATATATCATTTAGGGAAACTCAAATCAAAGTCAAAGGCTAGCGATAAATTACTTGGTAAAATGAAAAAATACTAAGAACAGCGGAATGCCTTCGAAGCAACTAGTGACAGCCAGAGCGGAAACATTTTGATCATTGCAAAAATTATTGACAGTTGGTTTGCGTACAAAAAGTTGTCAGACACCAAGAAGCACTCACAGAAACAGCGCACCTAACCCAACCAAAAACACTATGAACTGAAAGTTCTAGCAGCGGTTTGAAATAATCTTATTAGGAGGTGCATATTAGTTGCCTAAATTTTGTTTTTTTTTTTAAATTTAGCACTTGATGTCATATGAGCTGACAGGGAAAATCCTGAACTTTTTCATCTGAAAAAAAAATTGAAACGTTACCCCTGCACACTCAAGCTTGATAAAGCTTAGCATTCAACGGATTTATTACTTGTTTTGACAGGGAAATTATCTCAGGACACAGGCAAATTTGGGATACGAAAAAATGTACAAGTTCGAAAAGATGATGTGTTTCAAACGAAAAAAAGAAAAAATGATTAAAATCTTTCAGAAAAAATGTGCGCTAAAAACCCAAAAAAATCTAATTAAATACTTTTAAAAAATAAAGAAAATTCATAAACATAAAAAAGGTTCGGGTTGAAAATTTCAAAGTAAGGCTAAAATTATTTCCTGGAACAAAGCAACCAGCATGTTTTACAGAAAAAAGAGGATACGAAAAGGCCCTATTGGTTGCTGCTATAAATTAAGACAGCTCGGTCAATAGACGACCGTTTCAGGAACACAAAATACAAACATTCTTTTTGTCCAAAAATTGTCAGCAAGAAAGATTCAAAGACATCGCAGCCAAGTCAAATTTGCAAAATAGAAATTTCTGGATATTTAGGAATTTTTTTCAACTTTTATTTGACACTTTGAAACAAGACGCTGTTCCATCATCTTGAATCAATTTCAACCGAACCTGCTCAAACTAAAGCTCACCAAATTACCCAAAATAACTTCACTCATTTTTAGTATTAAAAACAAATGATCTAGAAACTATGCATCTAAAAAAAAGAAAATTAACTGCAAAAAAAAATGTTTCAATTTTAACCGAAAGTTTCCGAGAATACAAAAATAAGGAAGCGAAAAACTAACTATCTCTACCCTCTTGCAAACAACGAAAACAATTTTTTATTAATTTGCTGAATTTGTTTGTTAAATCATTTAAGAGCTCTTTTTCTTTTCCCCCCACCTGCGAATTTTGTTAATTAAAATTACAAATCACATTGTCCGATTGTTACGAAAATTGATTTGCAGACTATTTAGACCATGACAAACATCTTTGGTCCTCAAAATCAACCTTGTAAAACCACTCGTTACACTATAAATTTGATGTTCGTGTGAGGCAGGGTGAAAGGAAAAAGAGCCAATTTAAGCAAAGGGGATATTAAAGCCGGTAATTTGTCAAAAAAACTTTTCATAAAATCTACATCCTAATGTCGGATGAAACTGAAATTCATGTTATTCAACGTTCTAACCTTAAGAAGAACATTCAAATACGCAATGAAAAAAATTGAACAAAATAGAAATAAGCTGTCAACAATCAAACCGAAAACAACAAAGTCGAAAAATTATAGATTCACAAAGATACTTCATTAAAAAATTTCAAATGAAAATATCAGACAAACACTCTTAAGGGATTAATAGACCACTGAGCAAAAAAGGACGCATATATTGCATGAATATGACGTGTGCGTGTATATGATGCATGCATATGACGTATGCAGTCAACATTTCATTCAAAAAATTGGATATAATACCAAAGAAAGTTAATCAAAAAAGCCAACCTCTTCCAGCGCCAAAATTTTACCAAAATTTATCAACTCTCAACAGGCTCCCAAAACGGATACCTAAAACACAGTTACTACACACTACACTATTCATGGTGTAATTGAAAAAATATCAAAAAAAAAATTGATTTTGTTAACATACTTTTTCTTTTCAATTTATCAATTATTTAGCTCAATCGAGCATTAATTATTTATTATACGTACTTATATGACTAGCAAAAGTCTGTAATATTTTATTAAAACACGCGTGTTCAGTATCGATGCAATATTTGTATCGGTGCAATATATTGAAAACTAGGGCAATAATGGAAAAAACACTATTGCAATATTTGAAGAACTAGTACAATGTTTGAAACAATAGTGCAGTATTTAAGTACTGCACTGGTGGTTCAAATATTGCACTATTTTTTCCAATATGAAATTGAAACACAGTGCAATATTTTTCATAAATCAATCAAGCAAAACAATCTTGAAATTTTTATCCCTGCATTTACAAAATGCTTATAATTTTTATCCTACAAAAACATATACAATTTTTCAGAACTTTGTCTCAGTATGAGCACTTTTGTGTGATCTTCTAAAAAAAGCTGATGATAGTTGAACTTGGCCATTTGACAAAAACCCCATTTTTCCCCTAGATCCATTTTTTTTACCAAACTTCCACCACGTAGCGCTACAAACAACAAACACATGTAAAATCAATTCACCTATGATATTGAAGATTTCCTCGATATGGAAAAATAATTTCAGATAATTTTGAGAAGTATTTTTTTCAGGTGAAGAAATTGGTTTTCCGAACTGTTCCAACTCATTTGAACATTTGCTTAGCTTCCAAAAACGGGATGGAGGTTTCCCCATTTTCTGCCTTCAAATGATTGCCGCCATATACCGAAAACGCTAGTAGAAAACCGACTTTATCTATTCCACCTCGCTACCTCTGATGTGATTCAGTTTTACTATTCAGGGTTGAGAAATCTCACAGATAATTAGCATTTATAGATTATTTGAATTTAATGATTCATGACTCATTTCGAACTATGAACAAAAACTATAAGTTTTTGTATATGTCTGGATTTTTTCTTATTTTACAGGTTGAATTTTGTGGCTTGAGTTTTTCGCCAGAATAAAATAGATCTTTTTTTTCGATTTTGTCTCATTTGTGTTTAATTGAGCACACAAGTGATATGAAAATACTTCCCTGAAATTTGGTTTTTTATGCATTTTTTGCAGCATGGTACAGAAATGCTCATCACACAATTGCCAGGTATTGAAATTGAATCATAAGAATTTTTTCCATCCACTCGGTGTATGGAATTGTATGATAAAAATATTTCTTGCATCATTTTGTATAATAACATTTTTCTGCATATAAATCAACCTGGGTTGCTTGCTCATTACTCAAAATGTCATGAAATTCAAATGAAGGAGAAGAAAAGAGCCTAGGTACAGCAATTCATCCCAAGGTACGAAAAAAGCAATTGTTTATGCGACGGGAAAATTGCGACATATTTTTCAAAAAAAAAACAGAATAAAAAATACACAATTGCGACAAGATGCCAACAGCTTGCAAAATTGAACCTAATTTGAGTTCAAAAAAACCAAGTTTTTTTGGTCGAAAACGTGGAAACTCGATGAAATTATTGAAAATGAAAATTGAGAGGAAATAAAAAGCTACGTTAAAACCAACCATATGGAAATCATTGAAAAATATGTAAAACTGGCTTGAACTTTTGCTTGCAATTGATTTTGCAAGTAGCAAATGTGTTAACAAGTTGTAGGAGCAAATTTATTGCATGATCGATTTTAATGATCAAACGAAATAATGACTTTTCGCAAGGAAGATGAAAATTTTATAACAGTAACAAATATTTTGAAAATTTCGGCAGCTATTTACAGATTAGCAAGCTTTATTTGGTGATAGCGTCTGCAGATGGTAATATAATTAGATCAAGAGCAGCCAGTTGCGGTGCAAAGACCTAACAAAATGTTTACAACCTTTTTTTTCAATTTCTGTCCATAGTGACGCAAGGAAGTACAGAAAAATTTAAAACGGCAGTAAATTAGGAACACCCAAAAACATTTGCCGTAGATAAATGAATAGCATGATAAGAAATAATCAAAAAATATCTAAGTTTTTAAATTTTTTTCCATGGAAGCACTACTTAAAGTGCCTCAATTTGTTTACCGGGAACAAAAAGTAAATTTTCCACGGCCTAAATAAAAGTGTTTCCTAATTCAACTCTTGGCTCGCTTTGCATGCTACTGAAAAAAATGTGTTTTTTAAAATTCATCTGAACCAAGACTGAAAAGTGAAAGGGCTTTACTATGGTATATTGCTCAGTCTATTCTGATTATTGTTTGCAGTACATGCTTTCGTGTGGAAAAAAGTAAAAGCAGATAAAAAGTAAACACAAACTAAAACGCACCCAAAAACAATTTCCTCCCCATTTTCAGTGGTGGGAACAGTTATACTATCTACTATCTGATACTGGGTGAATGACAAGAAAAGGGGTCTGATCTAGACAGCGAACTTGATAGCAAACAAAACAAACAAAATGAAGTCATTTTGGTGGGCACTTGAACGCAAAATGCGGTAAGCGAATAATTGTTTCATAGCTTGCTTGCTTTCAAAAGGAATGAAAATAAGACTGCTGTAAATAGTGATTCAATATTCGGCTAATAATTTTTATTAATTGCATGCCATGCCCCTGCGATTTTTGCGTTTTTGGCTCTCATAATTGCCTATTGCCTGTCTGGAGCAGACCCGTCTCCTTGTCAATTGCCTGATACTCAAACAAAAACTGTTCATATTATGAGCCTATAGTTAAGAATTGATAATGCTTTGAAATTACTGGAGGCTTCAGTTGAACAAATTTTTCCAGACTTGCCTTTTTACTATGATGGAACATCAAACTTTTAAAAGAAAGTTTCAGAAAACTTTGAATTAATTTAGGTAAAATAGAAGTAAGAAGAAAGGATTTTTTATAAATTTATTTTCATTCAGTTTTGGTATCTTTATCTTGTTGATCCTTGTTTGAACTTGCTCGAGACAGTGCTAGACTTCGAAAGAAATCTGGTTTTGGAGGACCATTGGAGGATGTGGTTCTGGACGGAGCTCCTTGAGATGTAGTCTTCCCACTTAGAGTGGCTTCTTCTCTGTATTTCAGGGATCCCGAATTAGACTGTGCATCTTGAAGTCTTAGTTTGAGTTCGTCATTATCCATGACGTCATCATCGTCTTCACCTGAATCGTAATCTGATTCGCTGACGACTGATTCCCTCTCGTCAGCTTCTTCTTCAACCAATTCTAGATCTTCGACATCCTCGTCAGGGCCTTTGTCAAGTTCGAATTCTCCTTGAATTTCAGTTTTATTTTGGCCATTTATTGAGGTTCCTGGGTTCAAAGCGGCGCCGAGACTCGAGCCCAAATCTTGGAAACTCTTGTCCTCTTTTGAACTCTGCTGACTTTTTTCAACTTCTTCGATCCCATCAGAACGAACTCCTTGAGCTCCGTCCTGACCCTTGAAGAGCATTTTATCATGGCATGTTTTAAGTTGGTCGTCTTCTTCTAAGACGGTTATCAATTTGATGATATTTTCTTTTGTCGATTGCTTTCGGATTTCCTCTTTCAGCGTTCGGATCATTTCAAGGTCACCCGAAGGGTCATCGCCAAGCCACTCAATCACAGCTTTCAGCTCATCGATCACATTTTGATCCTTCAAACTCAGAAGTCTTTCCTGGATGACGTTGATAACTTCGCCATTTCTGATGTTCAATTTAATGATGGCTCGAGCAGCCGAAATTACAACATTTATATCATTCGCCCACCGCACACACCATAAAATAATTGAGGCTAACTGAGCATTCGACTTACCGATATGCGCTAATGCATCTATGGCTGCAGATTTGACCTTGTCACTTGGGTCAAATTGAGCCGAATGCTCAAGAGTGCTGAGTATCCTTTTTTCTCTTAACATCAAGCCACTAGCTGTGTTGCAAGCTGCGACTCTTACGCTTATGTAGTCGTGCTTAAAACACTTCAGGAAATGCGGCAGCAGTTTTTCTGTCATTATCCCTAATTGACCGGTTCTAACAACAGCGTCTAGAATTGTATCTCGGTCAGTTTCTTTGTACAGTGACATTAGCTTGTTATGAACGTGGGTTCCGAGATGCAACTTACCAATAGCAACGGCCGCTTCGGAACGAACGTTTTGGTCAATGTCATGCCACATTAAGTGAACAAGTTTTCGGGTTATGTCTTTATTCGGCGGACCTCGCAAACTTGGTAGAATTTTACACGCCAGAAAGCGGTACTTCCAACTAGTACTGTTTAACTGTTCGCCTATTAGACAGTGTATAACTCGTGTGCTGTCGCTTAATTTAGCCAGAGAAGAAATGCATAGATCCATTTCGGATTTTTCAGACGCCTGAAGCATACACTCGATGAACACATTCGCGATCTTTGAATTAACATAACCGGAGTAAGTAAGCACCAACGCAGCGATTATTTTCTCTTCAAACGTGGCACTAACTTTGTGCAAATGATCGGCGACAATTTCGTGACTCTTTTCAGAACATTTATCTTGGATCATAAGCGTCAGAGCTGCGCCAAAGCGAACGTATCCTAGCTCATCACTAAGACAGTTTTCGACAAGTTCTAAAATGCTTTCAGGGAGGAATCCTTGATCTTCGCTTTCGATCACAAAACCGTCTCCATTGATTCCGGCGATTCCTGATACTTTTTCCAACCTGTACACACTTGCTTGAGCGCAGACTCCTAAAGCTTCCAGTCTAACTCGACTGTCCAAGCTTTTCAGTTTCTCGAAAATATCGCCGACGTCAGAATTATGCCACAGAGAACCAATTTTGTGAAGTTTCAGCCACCTTTGAACTATTAGTTTTCGATGCTGACCTTCATCATCCAAAGCTACTAACTGATCATCATTGTTGACAGGTTCTAGTTCAGTTTCATCGGCCGCTTTCATTTTCCTTTTGTCCAGTTTCGGTTGAGGTACTTCCTTCCAGCGCGGTTTTTTACCCTTAGTTTGACCAATTGGACTTGTTTCGACTTCAGGATAGATTTCTGTTTTCTTGACAGTATACGTATTTCCGGTATCCAAAAAGACTTCATCGCTAGTTTCAGTTAGAAACACTACTTTGGCACCGTCAACTATTTCGTTCACGTATTTGTGCTCACTTCTATTATGACTCATTAACTGTTTCGCCTTCTTTTTTCGGTTGATTGCGTTGCTCGTAGTTTCAGTGTGGCTAGAAGGTCGCTCTATCATTGCGGTTCGATTCTCGGTCTGGGCAACAATTCTTTTAACCTCTTCATTTTCGTCAGCAAAATTTTGTTTATAATAAAGAGATTTAAACTTCTTCGACAAATTTTCATTGATCGGGTCTCCGGATAAAGTGGTGGGAGTGCGTTTTACCTTAATTTGTTCCAAAAATTTTTGAGAAGTCGGTTCACCAGATACGCTTTCATCGTCCACCGTCAAATCTTCCTGCTCTTTAAATCCAACTTTACGCTCCTCCAAAAACTCTTTCAAGTGCTCTTTTTGCTTCGCAGAGTCGACATGATTCGTGACAATCCATCTAGCTGTGTTTTTGCTCACCCGCGTCAAAATGTATTCATCCCAAGTCATTGTTTTCTTCTTTTTTTCGATATCTTTGAAAATTTTGCTCTGAGTGGCAATATCTTTTTTAAATCCTGTGGATTTATCCAACTTTGAGAGTGGCGGCTTACCAGAAGTACTTCCTGATTGAAATAGACTTTCAGTACCAGGTTTTGGCTTTTCTTCGGAAACTTTTTCTAAAAATTTCACTTTTTGTTTCTTTGCTTCGTGTTTTTGACTTGATGTTATAGCATGGCAGTTTCCATGCGTTTTGACGTTCGCTTCAACGGAGTACATTCGGCCTTGCTCGACCGACGAATCGGTTTTCACGACCCGTTTTTCTTTCAATTCGGGAATTTGATTCGTTCGGTATAACTCGTCAAGCACAATTTTCTTTGCGAGGTCAAATGTTATCGCTTCCTTTCCGCGAGTTTTGACAACATCGAAATCAAAACTCATATCAAAACACGCTTGTTTGATATACTCGTCTCTGATTTTGTGACGGCCTTCGAATAAGTCGACAAACTTCGGCACTTTCTTCAGCATTTCCATAGTCTCTTCGACTGTTTTCAACTCGTCTTTCGTCGGCCCGACAGTCACCCGGGACGCCGTCGGATAAAAAGTCGGGACGGGCTGAGCCATTGCTTTGTTTTATGAGAATTATAATACCCAATCAGCGAAGCAAAATTACAATTTAAACATGCTAGCTAGCTGCTATGCTTGAATTTGAATTGACCAGTATTACGGTTGTTTTGAGGCTTGTTTAACAATGAAAATACGAAAATGTTTGAGAATTATAATACCCAATCAGCGAAGCAAAATTACAATTTAAACATGCTAGCTAGCTGCTATGCTTGAATTTGAATTGACCAGTATTACGGTTGTTTTGAGGCTTGTTTAACAATGAAAATACGAAAATGTTTGAGAGTTAAACCAAAAACGCTCGTGCAAAATAACGGCTCCGCAGCAAGATTGTATATTTTTAATGTGATTTGAAATTAATGTTTTCTAATTCCGCCTAAACTTACACATGCATGATATTTTTTGATGCTCATCAGTGTTTATTAAAGATTCGTATCCTGCTAAACGGGGAAAGGGGTTTTCTATTTTAACTGCCAATTTTTTTACGCAGAGGCGAAGCGCAGCTTCGCACTACTTGCGATAAAACTCAAACACAAGAAAGACACAAGTAAAAAAAAAATCAAACATTGAAAAAACATAAGGTGGACCAAGAAGTGCTATACTGGTGCCACACGAAAAACGAGATTTCAAAAATTGACTTTGCCCATAACCTTAGTTGTTTCTCTACTAAAAAAAGTGATAAGAGTAAAATATTTCCAGATAATCAACTTTCCCAGGAAGATAAGATTTCTCTTACAAAAATTAAGGCTTCGCCGCTTCCGCAGGAACAATTGTCGCAGCCAGATCTTTCAATTGAATTTTTCATCTTAGATTTAAATGTGTAAATTTTAAGAAAGCTCAAAAAATTTTCTAAAAAACGGTCCAAAGACTTTCCAAAATTCATCTTTTTTCCTGCAAGAAGCAGGTTTTCGCCGCTTAAACAAAGAAAATTCCCAAAAACCGGGTTTTTCGGTTGAACACAACCTGAGAATTGACTCGATAGTTTTCACATAAAGTCAAAAATTTTCCAAAAAACTGTCAAATTTGTTTCAATTGAAGTTCATAGCTTTTTCTCAAACAAACTGGGCATAACCAATTACATAGGTAGGTTTTCAACAACCTGTTTGACAAAATTGAAGTCAGTAGAAAAAACGTTATTAACCGAAGTATAATATAAAGACAAAACAGCATTTTTATATCTTATAGTTCTCTGTGAAATGCAATACTTGCATTAAGGACAAATCTTTGCATTCAAATCACCTGTGCTATCCTGCCACTTAACCAATGCGTTCCATTATTTTAACACACTTGGTTGCTCTGATTTTTACAGAACACTTAAAAAAATATATTGAAGTTTTGTGCATTTGTGGAAAATTGTTTATTATATAAACTTATACAACTTTTGGTAAGTTGGAAGTGTATGACATTGTACTATAACCACTTTTGGTCACCCCTGGAATGCATAAAAATGCGCAATGAGATTCCCATAGGCTTTAAACGCATCGAGCTTAGTTTTGGACAAAAAATCAATTGCACCAAAACTCAAAAACAATTGCATCATCAGAAATCTTTATTTTCGATAAATAATTTGACAAATTAAAAATTTATACAAGCACCGCCACCGCAGCCTTCTGATCGATGAAAGCCTCAATATAGGAAGCTTTGAAATCGCGCAATTTTCGAAAGTACCTGTTTCAAAAAAAAACATGCAGATTGTAGCACATCTACAAATTGTTCAAAATTTTCAATACTTTCAACGCCATAGAAACTTGAATCTGATTTTTCATTTGCGTAGAGCTATATTTTATCTCTAACAACTTTCTTTTAGGTAAAAAAGATCGACAATTAGCTTGTCACAGCTTAAAAATTGAGAAAAAGTTAGAAAAAGCAAAACAAAAATCTTTTTCCATATTTCCAACTTTTAAACTTCAATTCCATTTGTCGTCTGTTTTCTAACGTTTGTTTTTGTTAATACACGGTTTGCATTTTAAAAGCGGGAGCTGAAACATTACTGAAGATTAAAAACACTTCTAATTACAATGAAACTCCAAATTGGAAATAACATCATTCCAAAACGTTTCTGATAAATTCTTCCTGGGAAATAAACAAGCTATAAAAAAAAGCAGAACAAGCCTCTAAAATAATTTTCAATGTGGAAGCGAATCACTGGAAATGTAATGTCAATCAAGACCCACTTGTCCGGTTTTTTTTTAAAAAAAGGACGGGCTAGAGGGTGGAAATGACCCCTTGTATAGCTTTATTGTGAAAAAAAATATATTTGAATGCCGGCGATTTTGGGATACACATGAAAGAAGTCATGAATCTCGCGGAGCCGGCAAACCCGCGCGCATTGGAGATGCAAGTCTTCAAAACCGAATTCTCATCAAAGGGTCTTTCAGTTGACTTGTTTCTGGGGAGCAGTCGGCCAACCAAATGACTTCCAAACTTCGACCAAAGAAGATGCACTATAATTGAGAACTGTCAATTGAAAGCAAAATTACACAGGGGCGAAATGGAGTTTCGCATCACTTGCGATACAACACAATCATAAAAAAGCATCAACCGAAAAAAAAGAAAGAAAAATGAAAAAACTAAGTGAACCAAAATTTTCGTATGTCTCGATGAAGGACACCTAGGGCTCAGCTAAAGCTGGAGGTACTTTTTAAAAAATTTTTGAATTTTTTATACTGATGCGGGATGAAATTCGTAACTTCAAAAATTAGACTTTGTCCAAAACCTTAGTTGTTTCCCAACTAAAGTGAGAAGAGTGAAATGTTTTGGAATTTTCCTAACGACCTAGCATTTCCGTACAAAAAGTTAAGGAGTAGCCGGTTTTCTCCGGGCAAATTTGCGCAAACTTTTTACTGCTAAAGCAGGTGGTGGTGGCCGGTAAAGTAGGGAAGATTCCCAAAACCGTAGTTAAACCTAACCTGAGAATTGGCAAGTAATTTTCGAGGCGATTTAAAAAAATCCAAAAAACAATGCAGTTTTTAAAAAATTACACTTTTTTAAAAGGTATGACTTTTTTCCAGCAGAAACTGGCGTAGCAAATTCTGAAGTTAAGCTTCCAACAACCTGCTGAACGATTAAATCTATCATAATTGTTTTGGCAGGATAGTTATCGAGAAGAGAGCAAAAACCGGTCAACAAATCAGAGAGTTGGAATTTCCGAGAAGCATAACTTTTTGTTTTCGAAAAATTGGCCGTAGCCGCTTAAGTAGAAGAGATTTTCACCCAATCTATTATTTCGATTGACTTCAAAGGTGTGGCCGGGCAGTTCTCGAGAAAGTCAAAAAGTTTCAAAAAACGGTCGAACAATCAAAATTGTGACATTTACGGGGGCTATAATTTGTTTTGTGTAGAAAACTAGGGCGTAGTAGCATACGTAAAAGAGCTTCACACAGCCCGTTCGTTAGGTTGAACCCAAAATTTTAGCTATAGAAGGGTATTTTTTGATTGAGTTCAACAAATTTTGAAAGGAAAACGCTCAAAAATCAAAAAGAAAATGACTTTTTCGAGGACTATATAATTTTTTGTGTAGAAAACTGTGAATGGCACTACTAATGCAGGAGAGCGTCACAAAACCCGTTATCTCCATTGAACCGGAAAATGGGGTTCGGGAGGTTGATTTTGAGGAAAAATTTGAAAACGATTTAAAAAGCGGTCAAAAAAGTTAAAAACTTGATTATTCCGGGGTTCATAATTTTATGTGCAAAAAAATGTGGGCACAACTGCTTGTTGAGGGAAGGTCTCCAATTCCATTCTATTCATTGAAACCTAAATATCAGAATTGATAGATTAGTTTTACAGAAAACGAAAAAATTATACATCGGTCAAATCTTCCACCAACAGACGTTTTCGAAGGCTGTAGACAAAAAGGGAACGCAAATGTATACCAAGAGAGTATGCAGGCACACAAAAATGTAGGCGGTCTTGCTATGTATACCCTTTTGTGATTTTCAGTGGAAAAGCTACTAGGAGAAAATACTTTTTTTTGCAAAAAGTATTAAAATTTTCCAAAGCGTCTAAATAGAAAAACCCTTATTTTCATAATCCCTATTTTTTTCGAATGTTAATTTCAGGCAAACAAGCCAAGCAGCAAATTGAAAATCAAATTACAAAATGGACAAAACTTACGAAGCGGAAACAAGGCCGCGGAAACAATTTTTGAGCAGACACCAGTTGAGCCGAAAAAAAACTTACTATGAAAAAACTTTAAAAAGTTTTAAGTCACCCCTGAGACTACCCTGTAGTAAATATTAATAAGCCAGTAGTTAAATTTGAATTGGTTGCTGCAGAAATGAATGCAGCAGTAATGATTCAACAGATTTTGTTTAACCAGTTGTTAACAAGAAAAAAGTCTAAATTCCAGTTTGATAACGCTTGCTTATCGCAAGCGTAATAAAGACCCAACTTAATCACGCGTTTGTACTGCCATAGACTTGTATTTGTAATCTGATCTGAACTGTCATTGGAGAACTGGTATTACACAGCGGCGAAGCTGCGCGTCGCAAATACAAGTGAGGAAAAAGCAAAAAACAACGCCCTAAACAGGCAAAAAAAAATTGAAATAAGGAGAAGATTATAAATACACTTTGAAAAAAATGTTTGTTGAGACTAGTAATATCACGTTCTCACATCTGCTCCACAACCGCTTGTAATGTTACTGACAGTAGCCACCAGTAAGGCAGCTACAGTTTCCATATAAATAGCCAAGGCTGTCTAGCAAAATTTTGCTAAATTGAGAAATTACTGATTTGTTCTCGTAATTTTTAGACGGAGCCGAGCAATCATCATTGCTTTTTCTAGGAAACTGTTAACTGTAGCTGAACACTGGTTGAACTCTCAAGAAAAACGACAAAAAATCCAACAAAAATAAACAAAAAAAAAGAGAAAACCTCTACAAAAATTGCGCAAATGAAAACAAGAATGTGCTGTGATTCACGTGTTTACTCAAGCTATTCAAAAACATCAAAAAATTCTTTCACACTATACTGAAAACAAATGAGCATTTTTTCGACAAAGGACTTGTAGTATTTCACAAAAGCTGCTTGTCTAACATAGGAGCAATAATTGAAAAAATTTTATTATTTGACCAATTTTTCGAAGGGTCCATCCTCTGGTACTAATTGACATTATGCACTAGGGGCCCAGCTGAAAGCTGGAGAGACCTGTTTGATTATTTTAATATTGATTATTTTAAAATTGTTTTAAAATTTCAGGTTTCTCAAGTCGACAGCGCCCTTCCTACGCAAAAAAAGTGAGAGATGCTTATGCATTCATTGGTAACGCTTTGGTAAAAAGTTTTCATGAGGGAACTTTTCAAGTCCATAGGTGTTTCCCTAGACAATAGGGGCCAAGCTGGAAGCTGGAGAGACCATTTTGGTTATTTCAGAAAAAAACGTTATACAAATTTTTGATGAAATCGAATTAGCTAGCGCTTTCTGTTTTATTGAAAAAACGAGTTTGAAAAAATGTGGGTGGGGGGGTGTAAGGTTAGCGAAATCGCAGATTGATTTCGGATGAGTTTTGTAAACTAATGTAGCAAGGTAATTGTGTGCATCAATCTGCCAGAATTGTTATACAATTCTGCCCAGGGAGCGGGACGAGGACCTGGATGCACTTTGCTCCCCACCCTTCTCACAAATGCAACACTCAAAAACTGGAAGTTTCTGATCAGTCATATAATTAGCGGAAATTTCCCAGTTGTGAGAAGGGCCCCTAGCGGGTATGCTTGCTGGCAAAGACAACATGGTGGAATTCAAGAAAGCACCTGCGACGTAAATCCCAGAAGAAAAAGGTGTTTCTGTGTCGTTGTTGATCAAACAAACTCACGATAGAATCAATTCCGATTGTTATGATAAAATTCCAGTGAAAGTTACTGGCCGTAAGGCATTAAACAATATCCAAGCATACTGGAAAAAAGTGCAAAAAGCACATGACCATCAATGATACTTAAGTGAGCCTTAAGTGAAATTTGGGATTCATCGAACAGAACAAATACTTCATAGAACAGATACTTTCATGATATTATCAATGTAGAGAAAAATTGAAATCACTCAGGATTTGGTGAGGAATGTACCTGATCTAGAGAAAAACAACAAACTGAATATGTCTTTACAAATCTATTTATTACCATCAATGATAAACATAACGTAAATAATTTAAAAATCATGGAAACATTGAAATCTTCCTTCGAAGATTGAAATCACTCAGGATTCGGTGAGGAATGTACCTGATGTAGAGAAAAACAACAAACTGAATATGTCTTTACAAATCTATTTATGACCATCAATGACTAACATAACGTAAATAATTTAAAAATCATGGAAACATTGAAATCTTCCTTCGAAGATTGAAATCACTCAGGATTCGGTGAGGAATGTACCTGATGTAGAGAAAAACAACAAACTGAATATGTAATTACAAATCTATTCATGACCATCAATGATTAACATAACGTAAATAATTTAAAAATCATGGAAACATTGAAATCTTCCTTCGAAGATTGAAATCACTCAGGATTTGGTGAGAAATGTACCTGATGTAGAGAAAAACAACAAACTGACCATGTCTTTACAAATCTATTCATGACCATCAATGATTAACATAACGTAAATAATTTAAAAATCATGGAAACATTGAAATCTTCCTTCGAAGATTGAAATCACTCGGGATTCGGCGAGGAACGTACCTGATGTAGAGAAAAACAACAAACTGAACATGTCTTTACAAATCTATTAATGACAATCATTGATTAACATAACGTAAATAATTTAAAAATCATGGAAATATTGAAATCTTCCTTCGAAGATTGAGATCACTCAGGATTCGGTGAGGAATGTACCTGATGTAGAGAAAAACAACAAACTGAACATGTCTTTACAAATCTATTAATGACCATCATTGATTAACATAACGTAAATAATATAAAAATCATGGAAACATTGAAATCTTCCTTCGAAGATTGAAATCACTCAGGATTCGGCGAGGAACGTACCTGATGTAGAGAAAAACAACAAACTGAACATGTCTTTACAAATCTATTCATGACCATCAATGATTAACATAACGTAAATAATTTAAAAATTATGGAAACATTGAAATCTTCCTTCCTGACGTTTGTGTCGTCTTCTTCACACAGAGCTTCTTCTAACCTGCTCTGGATAGACGAGAATACATTGTCAACAACTTTTTGAGTGTTGTCAATTTCTTTCTGAGCCATTTTTCTGAAAGTGTGACAAGATACAGAATAAGACTATTTAGATTTGCTGTAAACCCACAATGTAATGCAATTAAACCGAGCCTTTCACAGTGCGACAAGACAACCGTAATATGAATTTAACGGGCCTTTCACAGAGCGACAAGGCATACCGTACTAAAATTAAACGAGCCTTTCACAGTGCGACAAGGCAACCGTAATGTGAATTAAACGGGCCTTTCACAGTGCGACAAGGCAAACCGTATCAATCATGGTTACATGCTAAATATATTTAAAATAAAATCATATGCACAATGCTTCAACAATGTGAATAATTATTCAGTAGAATTAAGTGAAATGTGTGTTTCACAAACCAGCTAACATTAATGAAATAAAGTATTTTTCATTTTTCTAACGAGTCTTTAATTTTCGAATTAATTAAGTTTTGTCCAAGCATTGCAAATATGACTATAATATGTTGACTATAACTGACATCACAAAAACGTTCTGGAACAAACCGACCTGATTAAAGAGAACTAGCGTAACTCGTGCAACTTCTCGTTGGACTTCTTCGAACCATACAAAAAAACTCAACAAAAAGCCAATAGCACCAAGCAAAAGCGAGAAAACGTAAGCATAGCGGATTCCATTGTCTAAAAAATACACACAATAAGCATATTGAATCTTTGTTCCAGTGCCAAAAAACTTTAAAAAAAACTTTTCCGAAGTGTACAGCTCTTCCCCGAGACAAATTAAGGACCAGCCGCTTGGGCAGAAGAGTTTCCTACAACCTGGTCTATCGATTAAACCCTTAATCCCAAATCTGGATGGGTAGTTTTTGAAGAAATCGAAAAAGTTTGAAAAAATGACCTAAAAACCGAAAAATTGACTATTCCTAAGTGTATAGCTCTTCCCCTAGACAAATTAGGGACGAGCCGTTTGTGTAGGGGGGTTCCTACAACCTGGTCTATCGATTAAACCCTTAATCCCAAATCTGGACGGGTAGTTTTTGAGGAAATCGGAAAGTTTTGAAAAAAGGACAAAAAAGTGACTTTTCATAAGTCTAAAGCTCTTCCCCTAGGCAAGTTAAGGACCAGCCGCTTGTGCGGGGGAGTTTCCTACAACCTGGTCTATCGATTAAACCCTTAATTCCAAATCTGGATGGGTAGTTTTTGAGGAAATCGATAATTTCCGAAAAAATAGGCAAAAAAATCAAAACATTGACTTTTCCTAAGTCTATAGCTCTTCCCCTAAGCAAATTAGGGACCAGCCGCTTGTGCATGGTAGTTTCCTACAACCTGGTCTATCGATTAAACCCTTAATCCCAAATCTGGACGGGTAGTTTTTGAGGAAATCGAAAATTTCCGAAAAAATGGGCAAAAAGTGAAAAAAGTACCGAGTTGTGAAGCTTTTCTAAGACCGTAGGGGGTGGGGTAGGGTAAAAATTGCCCTAAATTTTATGCAGGCAGGTAGGTGAAAAGCTACTGAATCCATTGGTACCACTTTTATGAGAATCTGACGGGTAGTTTTTTTGGGAAAGCGAATTTTTCGAAAAAGCGTCAAAAAAAAAAAAAAAACCAGATCTCATCTGGAAAAAAAAAACGTTTTCATAATACCTGTTTAATAAATCAAACAGGAATTTCAAGTCACAAAACGCTGGAACATTTGCAGACAATTGTGTCGTTGAAAATTTGCAGACATTTGTGTCGTTTGTGACAGTCTTATTTAATTTAGACGTTTGTGACAGTCTTATTTAATTTCTAAATTTGTTTTCAAAGAGTCTACAAGCTATTTTTTTAATCTTTGGAAAATACGGTTTTTTACTGTTTTTACAAAGCTCGAAAAACAAGTTGTTTTTTTTCTAAGTGAATCCAAAATTTTTCCGAACTTGTATTTCTTCGGTTCTGTCCGAAAATTCTATACACGACACTCAACATAAAAACGAATCTCAATCTAAAATTAATTCATCGTCAATGATTTCAAACATTATTAGGTCAAGTGATTTCTTTTTCCAACTGATTTCCGCTTCTAAAGCTGTTACTTCAAGTGTTGCTCAATTTACTGGTTCGCAGTCCTTCGACCCATTTCCTGTTCGACTACACGTCGCACCATGTCAGCCGCAGTCCTTTTTTCTAAAACAACCCAAAGGAGATAAAACAAAAAAAGCAAGAATTTGAAAAGATGTCACCTCTTGCGCAACCAAATCAGATAAATTTAGTGGGAAATACTCTTCACTTGCATATTTCTGTTCACAGGAAACTTTTTACTAGAGTTAAAGGAGAAAGGAAAATTAATTTTTTGGCATTCATTTTTCAAAAAAATTCGATCTATCTCGAATTGCAAATGAGAAGTCCATGTTTATCAGACATTGGTACTCGATATACGTTAGGACTTTCAATTCCCTTAACTACAAACAAGAAATTTAAAATGAAAAATCACCAGCTTCTGTAGCACTGCAGAGCCAAGTTTGGATTGCTGTGATAGAGGCGGTCCCAAGTTCCTGACTCAAAAGTTCCATAACCTAAGACACGACATGATAGAAACAGATTCAAGGTTAAATGACACGATAGAAACAGATTCAAGAGTCAAGACAAAAAATTATTGGAGAGGCGATGGTGAAGTAGTCATGTTCTCCAATTTCAGTCGAAGGTCGTTGGTTGGAGGCCCACCATGATCCCTGCTCGTTGTCGAAATCAATTTTGACAAATCACTAGTTTTTTAATCATCTTTCTCTGGTAATGGGATCATCAGCATTTCGTACTGCTTTTAATGACATAAATATAATCCGGGAACTTTGCCATCAACTGTCCTTTTTCTGAATGGTTTAAGCCGGTACTTTTTATATCGCTACTCAAACCTTTAAATAAACAAATTTAAAAAATTGCTTTCATGCTAGTAATTAGACAAGCACAACGTTTTCAAACAAATTTTAACGCAGTGCCAAGCCTGAAAGAACGTCATTAGACCAAAATGTCCAATTTCAAAAGTCTTTTCAAGGGTCGTTTTTCAATAATGCTTCATCCTGCACTCTCTTCTGCATTCAAATATGAACTTTCTTAATTTTCTTTAGAAATTTGGGCGATATGTTACAATATGTGGTAATTTTCAGTGTAGTGCATGTATTAAGTTAGAGAACTATAATGCATAATATAGTCATTTTATTTTCAATCAATTATACTACTACTAAGATAGTTTTTATAAATACATTACTCTGCCGGATGAAATGCTATTCAAAAATTTAAAATTTACACTTCTTTTGCCAAAAAACTTGGCTTTTGAAACAAATTATAAACAATGTGCGAAGTATAACAAAAAGCGATCCAGCTATTCAAATTGAACCTACCACCTATTCTAATATATCACCGAAATTTGAACTAGAAATTTCAAGTAAATCAATTGGCACTCTAATACAGATTTTATTAATTTGAGAAACTACGGATTCGTTCTCGCATTTCTTAGGCGGAGCCAATCTAAAATCATTGCTTTTTTCTAGCAGAAAAATAGTACTCCTCATTGCAGATAGAATAATAGTACTTACCAGCGCTTCACTGTCCATTCCGAATTCCTTCTGAGTGTCAATCAATCCCAGTTGACTGGATAGAGTTCCTCTTCCGGCGACTCCGTCTGAGACTCTGGGTGCCATACGGCTCGCTTTTTTGACTTGAGTCGGCTCGTTCAATCTCCCTGCGAATTAAAATAGAAACATGAAGTAATTGAACGTTTTTCAAGACCCAAGAGACATTCCAGTAGAGAATACATCTTTAAACACAGCCTACTTCTTCTATAACTCAAATTAGAATTTTTTTTAAACTTAGAAATGTTGTGTCTGAATAATTGTGTTAATTGATTATAATTTATAAAAAGACTATTTCGACTTTTCAAGTAAAGTTTTTTACACATTAGAGAAACTTAGATTAAAAAAGCTTTCACCAAACGCATTTTCATTTGGCTCGCTTGATTACGAAACATCGCGAAGCAAGAATTTTCTCCATTTAAATTTGAGCAGGGTGATGATCCAAACGGTAGATATTTCTAACCGGTTTGTCGAGAGTGGCTCTTGGGATTCCCTCTGGCTTGAGACTGCGACACGTGATCATCTTTGTCCAGGGTTCTCTGGGTCAGTCTGGACAGCTCTGATCTCCAACCAGTGACATCTAAACAGCGCAACGTTGGCTACCAAAATCTAGCGGACTTTGAATTTTTTAAACACAATTCTGAAGCTAACTAACCTTGATGATATTCTACCCAGTTTTTTTTTCGATTTTTGCAACATTATTACACCGAGGCGAAGCTGTGCTTCGCAAACACTTGCTTGCGAAAACGCGACAAAAGGCAGCTTTACAAAGTGAAAAAGAAAAATTGAAATAAGCCTCGGACCAGTAAAACTTTGCTACGTATCGGATTCGAACCTGCGACTTTGAGAATTGGTTTCTCACGCCCTGCACGCTCGGCCACGAACTCTTAACAATCCACAAACACTAGTCACGAAGAAAGCAGCTACATATGTACATATGCCAAAGCAGCTACAACTGCCAATGCTATGCAGCAAAATTGGCAACAAACACAAATAGACAATCTGGTTGTAATAATTTGGAATATAACAAACTAAGGGCATCCACGCTAACTTAGCATGCTACAAATTAAAAGCCAAATTATACATAAATTAAACTTTTCGAAAGTATTGACAAAATCGAGTTTTTTGTTTTGATATTTGAAGCAAAAAGCTTTTTTCGGTTCATTTGAACTATGAGAACTGCATCAACAGTTTTAACTTATAATTAATTAAATGCATAATTAATCAAATGTCAAAGCACATGCTATCAAAAAGATGTAAAGGTGCCCCAAAAGTGGCACCAATATTTGCGACTAAGAGAAAAAAATCGTACTTTACACTACCTCGCTAAAGTTCGCACGTGTAAAAAACAAAGAAGGATAGCCGGTTACTGTGCAAGCAGCACAAAATGCTCCGACCATAGTCTTAAAATGTTCATAATTTTTTTTCTTCAATTTAGTGTCTTTTCTTTTCAGCGTGGTTTAATAACAGGAGGTGAATGAAAAACTAGATAATAGGCATAATCGACTGTCATAGTAAAATATGCAAATTAAAAACAAATTTTGCAGAAAAATGACTAGAAAAAGAACACAAAAAATGTTAAAAAATAAAAAAAAAAATCCAATTTTTTTTCTAGTTTTTTGACCTTCTGGAGTTTCTGATTCCAAAGAGGCGCCTAAAATACTCAAAACTAACGCTATTCGAGTAAAACTGGGTATTCATGTTTTAAATTAAGCTATTGTAAGCTTTTTAGCCATTAAAACAAGCTATTATATGCCTGCTCCCTCGCTTTATTCGCTCGAATTAAGAAAAACGGAAAAATTCAAACCATTTTTTCTCGACACTGGGGAAATTTGTTTGAATTTTTTTGAGTCGTTCGAATCACGGCTGTAAAGGCTTCAAAATTACAGACCACTCAACTCTCTCTCTCTCTCTCTCTCTCTCTGATGATTGTGGTAGCTGATTTTGCGTGGAAGACAAAAAAGAAAAAACTAAAACACATCTGAATTTAAATCATCTCCCAACTTTTCAAATAGTCGGAACAAAAATTTGGGTTAAACTGGTACCAACCGGTAAATGAACATACCTTTAGAAGTCTATAATGCAAAACCGGCAGTGTTTTTATTTGTTTTTAAATCAAAGTTTGACACTCAACAACAAACTGAGAAAATTTTCACATTAGATTTTAGATTATTTACATCTCGCCAAACAGTGACTGAAAACTTTGAAACAACTTTTTTTCAATTTCGAATTCAGCTAAAATTTATGCAGTTCAATTCCAGATGTTCTAAAAATCACAAAACTTCTGAACTTTTGGCTATTCTAATACTTATTATTCTATTCCCGAAGAACTAAGTATTTTATTTTTCACTGTGTCTTGCTTTGCTTCAATGCAACCAAGAAAACATAGGAATATTCTCTAATTTTAAGAAAAAATACAACACAAATTAACAAAAAAAACATGTGCAAAAATATATGTTCTACTTTTGATTATATTGCCAAGGTAACTGTGGTCGGTAAATTTTTGCAAGATTTACTGTTGTTTTTTAGCAAAAAAAAAACTGTTTTTGCGAATGTTATGAGCTGCTTGCAATGGAACCGGCTGTTTTCATTTCTTGTGAATATATTGTACATTCCTAATGATCGCTGTCTACCTTGCGTGTTGAACTTCATCTGATCTCTTTGTGTTGATGGTAGGATGATTTCCTGGATCAATCAAACTTTCAACTCCTGGATCAATTAAACCATAGATACGCTCTTCAATGGCACACGCAAGGAAAAATTTTAAATGTTTTTTCTAATGAGTTGGTGATTTTTTTCTCCGTCAAACAGCAGCTCTCCAAAGAATTCGTTAAGATCAAAATGACAAAAAGTATTTGCGTATATCTATGATATCTTTGTTCAAAAATCCAAAGCCCCCTAAATTGAAGATGCGGAGCCCGAGGTTTGATTGATCTTATAAGGATTCCTTAGGGTTCTTGAGTCTGAGTGCGATGTCCATGTGGTTGATGCTGCTCCTCCCGTTGAAGTACTCTTTGGCCCTCTCAGGGGTAGAGATGCTCCTGTTGTACAGACTGTTCTGCTGGGGAAGAGGGATGTCGTCGATCACGTGGCAGATTGGGTTGTCCAGCAAACCTAAATTTGAAAAAATTGAGACGAAATTGCGAAACAATCTGTTCAACAAAGAAATGGGATGTAAGTTGAAGTTCTACACAGAGGCGAAGCTGATCTTCGCACCACTTTCGACACAAAGGAAAAAAGTTTAAAAAAAAAAAAAAAAAACTAGATCTATTAAATGAATAAAGCTAGTTTTGAAACAAACACATGCCAAGACAATAGAATGTGTAATAGGCATCATAAGATAATGTACCCAGCGTTAACAAAGCCAAAAATTCCTCGTCAGAAACCTTTTCAGAAGTCGAAAAAAAAAACAACAAGACTTCAAACTTCATAAAAGTTAATAAGTCTACCTCACCCTCAAAACACTTTATTTGCTCGTCAAATGAAAAATTATGAGCCAACTAAACCGATATAATATAGGCCGAAAGCTATTAAGCCCAAAAAAATGAAAATAAAAAACAGCCGAAAAAAAATTTAAGACTAATAAAAAGTTGTAAAAACCGACACGCACACAAAACATTTTTGGCTCGTCGATAGATGCAATCAGTAATTACCACCAGAGTTGCAAAAACCATACCTACGCCTCGCCCATTTCCTTCTGAATTTATGAATCTTTTACCCTTTCACCACTTGCACAGATTTTCAATTTAGTGCAGTTTTTTTGTGCGTGGTGTGACAAAACGATCAAAGGAAAGCATACAGCTTGGGTATATTCGACAAAATAGGCAAAAAGGGCTGCATTTAAATTTTTTCCCTTGTCAGCTCTACAAAAACATCGAATTATAATAGTAACAGTAAAAGATAAAAATACTTATAATAAAAGCTATAATGGTAAATAATAGTAAAAGTAATAATAAGTAATAGTAAAATTTGGCATTTTTTAATAGTAATATTATAAAAGTAGTAGTAACAATATTTATAAAATTAATAATTATAGTAATAATAATAACTAGCACAGTAAATTTTTGAAGACTCTTTCTGCAACAAACTTCGAACCATCATTAAAATAGTCATAGTAAAAATAATTATACTAGAGTAAATCTTAAGTTTTACGGCTTATCTTTTTGTAATATACCTGTTCGCTCGCCTTACTTGCTCGAAATTGTAGTGAAACTCCGAAGTTTTTTATTGTCGTTCGGAATCAAGGCTACAAGGGCTTTGATATGATATATCATTCCAACCATCCCCATGATTTTATGTGGTGACTGCTTTTGGTTGAAATTCTATATTGAGGTAACTGCTTTCTGGCTGTGGTAACTGCTTTCACTTTATTCGCTCGAAATTAGACCAAAAATCAAAAATTCAAGAGGTTTTCTCCCAAAAGTGAAAACAAAATTTGGCATTTTTTTAATGTAGTTTAATGTAATTCCAAAAATTATTTGTGGCACCTAATTTTGCGAGAAAAACAAAAAAAACTAAAACACAACCAAATACAAAGTTGCTCTCCATTTTCAATGGTCGGCGTAAAAAATATATCTACAAAACCAATTTTTGTAAAGGATGTTCAATTTGAGAACAAAAACATTCCAAGAAACACAATCGATAAATCGTTAAATTAGAATTCGTAAGAGAATTTTCTCGAATCTAGTTCTATTTGAAAAAATCATTTTAAGAAACAATCGACAGCGTTATGAAAGCATTCAGAAAATTTCATCGGCCGCCACTTGAGCCGACAAAACGTGGGTAGAAAATAATTCGACCGAAAACAAAATTACAGCAAAATATTTTGAGCTACAAAGTTGTGCAACTCTAAGATACTCCCCGCCCTGAAACACACAAAAGGTTGAAAAACTATTTTAGCCCTTATAACGACAAACTTACGCTCTGAGTTAGTACCGTGTTGGTTAACTCATAGAGTAATTTCGGATAGGGTACACCGTCTGCTCGTCACGCTATCTTATTTTCGGCCGGATAGATTCGTGCAACTTCTTAGTCTAATACCGATCCTAATCTTACTCTTATACTATCTAGTCTCAGGTTGTTTAACTAGTCTCTGCTAGGCTCAATAGATCTAGGGTATACTGGTTTATTGCGGCTGCTGAAGTGCTCGGGAGAGTCCAACTAATTTCTAAGTTAAATTCAAATCTCTCTGGTGCTGAAATTACAAGTAACTTCAGCACTTACAAATAAGTGGGTTGTTAGTTAGATGGATCATGATTGGTTAATATTAAATACTTTACATTGGTAAAATATCTAAATTATCCAATCATAAAATGTAGTTTAGATCAGGTTCCACCCATCCGGGTTTTACAGAGTTTTTTAGAATAGTTCTTCTGCAATTCGAAGGATGGATGATGGAAGTTGGTGTTTGGCGAACATCTTATTTCTTCTGTTTCCTTTTTGTTAAAGAAGTTCCAGGAAGCTGGAGTTAGAGACATAAGACGTTGTGTCTTCTAGTGACAACGACTAAGTCTTCGCAACAAACTCAAATCTGATTTCAGAATGGTTGGCTATGTCAGGTTTTTCTGTTCTGCGTGGAGAACTTCTTTTGTGTCTGGTCTAGTTTGGGAATGGCGTGGAGATTGTGCGTGGAGGGGATGCCTGGTTACTCGGATCTGTACGTATACTTGAACATCGAGGTGGTCATTGGTCTAGTTCAATGAAGTCCTTTTCTGCGAAGTCAAGTCGTACTCTAAATCCTTTGAGTTGTGATTGTGAGTGGCATATCGATTGTGGTTGGTCATTCTCTCTCGAGTGTAGTGGGGTCGTTTTGTCTTTAGATGTTCGTCCTTGGTGTTGTATTCTGATCTATGTATTGCATAATGTAATTTACATTTTATAAAACATTTATTAGTTTAATATTTTTTAATTATGATTTTAGTTAGTTGTTTTCACAAAAGCTTTTTGTTTTAGTTCGGTTATTTTGAAGAGTTACTCACACTTGAGTAGCTCTTATTAAAAATAGAGGTGTGGTCACAAAGCGTGGATGTAGCGCGGTGGGTTAGGCCGGCTATAGAGCATGCTCAGGACGTCCTTCCTGGTGGGTTAGGCCAGGAGTGGGAGTATGATTTCATGCGATTTTTGTGAGGGGTCCTGTTATGTGACAACGTTTTATGTTGGGTTTGTTGTGGTTTTTCTTATGTTTTGTTGGTTGTGTCCTTTTTTCAAATATCAAATTGTTTGTGGTATGGGTTTGTCTTTCGACTTTTTTGTGTTTTATTATTTCTTTCTTAGACTTTATAATAGTCTTCAAAAGAATAAATTATCCAGTTTTAAACTGGGTTAATCCGGTTTGGGTACCGTTGGTTTCCTTTTCTTAGTCATGCTGTTATTCTATGATTTGTGGTATTTAGTAAGCTGCGTTGGTTAGTTTTGTTTAGTATATGATTCCTTTCCAACCGGGTTAAAGGAAAGTTTGAAACATGTTATTATATGTTAGAGTTGTTGAGTGTGAAAACTTGAAACTGAAATTCATTATTTTAAACAATTCTTCGTGGGCGAGCTGTGCGAGTGTGGATAGAATTTCTGTGCGAATGAATGAAAATATCAAAAGGTTAGTACTGCAATTGCATTTTATTAATTTACTGCATAGTATTTGGAAATTTACTGCTAGTTATGGGGGAATTTTAAGTTACAAATTTTCATCATAATTAAATTTACTGCTTGTGGGGAAAATTTTAGAAATGAATTTACTGCATTGGTATTAAATTTATAAATTTATAAGTGTAAGAGATTAATAGAATTGTTGAAGTCTGTTTGATGAAATTTGCGATCTTTATTTGTTTTTTGTGGTTTTTGTAGGTGATCGTCGGATGAAGGCTAAAAATCTAAGGAAAACATGGATAAAGTATGGTGAGTTTTTTAATATTTCAATTAGTTAGTTATATTCATTTAATTCATACTTACCTGTTAGTCGTCGGGGAAAAAACCGTGGGGGAAGATGTCGTGAATTAGTTCTGAAGTTGTTAGTAGTTTAGCTAAGATGCGGATGATATTTTTAGTCTGAAGCAGTGGCCAAAGCAATTGAAGTGCCTTAATAGTGGTTAGTTCTTCAGTGCCAACTGCAAACTCATAAGGTGTGTTTTGGATTAGATTATATAATTTGTGATTGAATTTAGTGTTGTGGATGAATTCTAAAATTGGGATTTCTATGGGTTGTACAAACTCGTGCGGGAGAAGGAAGGGTCGGGATTCTTCGGCGTTGAAGGTCTTGGTGATGGGACAGAAGATGTACATTTGGGTTATGGGGTCATAATTACGAAGAATACCATGAAGGTTAGTATCTTTAATACAGTATGTGAAATTTAGGAAAAATGGTGAAGTGTATTTGGAATTAATGAATTGAAAACGATGGTGTGGTTGTCTAGAGGGTGTGTGTAGGTCAAAGTGATTTTGGATGAAGCGATAATAACTATATGTGTGGGTTTGTTTAGTGCGCAACATAATATCGTGTGAGCAGTGTAAATCTCTTTCGTGTGGTGCAAGGAAATGAAAGGTTAGTGAAAATATTTGGAAGCGTTCTTTAAAACTTTCGTATGCTTGTGTGTCTGTTAGTGCTTCTGAAATAATGTGATCAAACTTTCGGTCGAAGATGTTTAGTGTAAATATATATGGTGTCTTGATGAAAAATTTCTCAGTAATTTGTGGATTAGCGAAGCGATCGTCGTCTAAGAATTGATCTTGGTTAGCTCTGATGATGTTGTGATCATAGTATTCGAGTGTATATTCGTTAGCTCTAGGTGCAGTGTGTGTTTTTAGTGATTTTTTATATCCAACGTAAGTAAATTGTCTAGCGGTTAGTGGTGTAGTGAGTCGATATAGCATGTCCGTATTTCGCTCTATATCGATGTGAGTGTTAGATAAAGGTAAGCAAAGAGGGTTAGTAAAATGATAATATGAGGTCCAAGAGAGAGTGGGCATTAAAACGTATTCATCTACAAAGTTGCGTGTTTCGTTAGTGTCGTGGGGGGTGTTTAAGGTGTATTGTGGGAATGAGGGTAAGGTGATGGCTAAAAATTCTTTTGTGTTAGTATGCTTGGGATGGTTGATGTATTCACGGGCTGTTCCTGGTTTTGCTGGGAAAGGATGGTTGGGGAACTTTCTTTTAAAAGTGCGGTAAGCTCTATTAGTGTTGAGTGAAGATTCAGTTGATGTGGATGATGGTGCTAATGATTCAGTATAATTTGAAGAGGGTGTAGGGGTAGGGGGGTTGGATGAATTTATTGTGGAGATTTGGTTTATGGTTGGGGTATTAAGGTGGTAGGGTTGTTGTTGAAGGGTAATAAAATTATCTAGCTCTGGGGAGATTCGGGGGGTGTCTGGAGAATGAGATGATTGGTCAGAATGGTATGAGGAGTAGGTTGGGGTAACTTGGGAAGCATAAGAGGGTGTGGGGGTGATTGGGTCAGGGTTATTGGATAATATGGGTTGAAAAGGGGGTTGAGAAAAATTAGAAGAGTTATGAAAATTATTGGATGGGGATGGTTCTGAGTCGGCAAATTCATCGGGGGTTTCAATATTCGGGTTATTGAGTTGTGAGATGGAATATAAAACTGAGATGTGTGAATTAGTGTCGGAATTCATGCCTGATGTTACATTACTAGATGGAAAATCGGGTGGCGGAAAAGCAAAAAGTGGTATTATTGGGATTGGAGAGGTAAGATTGGTTGGGTGGGAATTTGATCGGTGTAGTGATCCAAGTTGGCGGCTCATCGTGGGCTAAAAAAATGATTATTTTGAGACTGAAAAGCGGTGGTATGGGGTTGTTCAATAATTTGTTCATAAGTATTATCATCTTGTGACTGGTGTGTCATTATATGTTGAATGGGACTTTGTGATGTGGTGAGTCGAAAATTTGGATTATGTGTGATGGCTAAGTTTCGAAAATTTCGTGGGACTAGGGATAGTGGATGGTTATTTGGTAGGGGTGGTAATTGTGGTGCCGTTGGCGTTATGTCTACATTGTTATGTTCTTCGTCGTATGTATTTTGTCGTGTTGTTATTTTTGTGTTATATTCCTTTATTTGTGCGTCTAAAAGAATTTTGTTTATAGATGTAGAAAAGATTCCAAAAAATCCTGCAAAGAGTATGCGTGCTACACTTGCTTGTCGATTGACCTGTGTGTGTATAGCACATGTGTTGTAGATTCCTTTTAAAAGTGAGAAAAGAAATCCAATAAAGTTAAACATTGCGTATAAAATAGTCAATTTTTCTAAGATGTAGTAGGGCCATCCTAGAAAATCGAGGATCTCATTTTTGAGTGTAACAAAGCTAAAAATGTTAATTGGTGATATATCTTGGGGACGGTATTTTTCACCGTTTAGATATATATAATCTTTAATGTCTTTAAAATATCCGCTATAGTCTTGCGTGTAGATATCGGCAAATCCTGCGGTTTCTGCAAGTTTGCGTAAATTTTGATCTATTGATTGTCTTTGTATAGTGTCCATTTGTGTTAATAATTCTTGGAATTGTTGTGTTCTAATGTGATGTTGAATATCTGATTTTGAATAGATTCCTATTGATTGTAAGTCTATATTTGGGTTTCGAGCAATAGCGCGAATGCTTTCTGGTGAAAATTTTTTGAGTGATTGCATTAATGTGGGATATGGAGTGAGAAGATAATATTTATTTTCATCAGGGTTTAGTTGTACTACATTGTGGCTGTTTTCTGATCCACATGGGACTGCGGTATCCCAGAAATAGGTTCTTCGTGAAAGTGTATCCACGAAATGTACTTTATTCTTATAAAAGATAGGGATTCTTTTATAACATCGTTTATCTTCAAAAACGTATAATGGTGATACTTTTTTAGTACAAGTATAAAACCATAAGATGTTTCCTTCATAGTCTAAAAAATTTGATCTATTTCCAGATAATAAGTATCCTGCATAGGGTATTTTTAATACTGCTAGTGCAAGTGATTGTAATATTTGTGTTCGTTCTAATTCGCATAGGTGGTGTAGTGTTTCTAATTCGGAGAGTGACATTTCTTGAAAAATTCGGCTAATTGTATAATCTAGTTTCATATCTAAATGAATATCATAGTGGATATTACCGAAATATGTAGTATTCATTAGTGATAATTCTTGTAAGCGTGTGCTTCTGGTGTCATGGGGTTTTAGATGTCCACCAGGTTGTCCGTTGCTTTTTTCAAAATTAACTGGTATATAGGATGTTCCTTCGTTTAGAGGATGACCTGTGGCATATGGGTCGATTTTTACTTTTCCAGTGGTCATGTCGAATCCTTTTTCGTATTCAACTAATATTTCAGAATATTGTGTTCTGTGAAGTGGATTCCTGTATTTACATGCAAGTTCTGTTTCTTGATATATTTGGAAACGTGTCAATTTGTTTTCTATATTGTCTATGTTTCTAAAATTAGAACTTAGTTTTCGTGATGGATGGACTTGTTCATATGGAATTGATTGTATAAAATATTTTTCGTGAAATTTTATCATACGAGCGTGTATTTTTGCTACTTGAAATGTTGTACATGTATCTTCGGGGAACCAAACAATTGTTGCTTGTGTTCTCGTTGTAGGGTCGCAATAACCTTGATCATTTTTACAAGGTAATCGGATTCCTTGATAGATCATTGTATTATCTGATAAATCTCGTGTTAGTTGTATTTTTTCGAGTTGTATTTTCCAATCAAAAAACATTATTTCTTGGTATCCTTTATTTTTTGTGTCTGCTTTGCAGTTTGATGGGTCATTTATACCAATGTGTGGTATCCAATGTTTATCGTGTAGGTCATAGGTTAATCGTCCGTGTGCGCCGTTATACGGGTATTTTTCGTCTAGTTTTATATGTCCTTGGTGTCTTTCAAGTTGTGATTGATGTACAGAGTCTGGAAAAACTTGAAAATTAACTAACTTTCTAGCGGAGTTTTTATTTTGTGTGATGTTTAGTCTAAGTAATTCATTTTTACAATCGTCGGGATTGAGATGTAAAAGACGTTCTATATTACTTTGATAGAATGATTCATGGTCAAGTCGGTTTTTGTTTCCATTCGAGACTTGTGAACAATGTACTTTCTTTTCGGAAAATGTTGCTGTGAATTTATAACCTGTAACTGTTGTTGCTCGGGCTTTTGAATAGAGTGTTGCTATTACATCTGTGGTTTCTATAGCTTGTGGTTCTGTTTCACATTGTGATACTTGATTTATTGCATATTTATGTAGTGTTTTTTGTTCATTTTCTTCACAATCGTAATGTGTTACTAGTAAATCTTGTGGTCCTGTACGAGGGGAAGGGTTTATGTTTTGATTTGAGATTACTAGAAAAAGGAGTTGGAGAAAAATTAATAATTTTAGAATATACATGTGTATGATAATCCTGAGTATGGATTATAAAATGTAATGTAGCCAATTGTGTTTTTGGTATATCTGTCGTATTTGTATATTACTTCAGTAGTTATAAACGGTGGTGGTAGTGATTGAGCTGTTATGTTAGGTGGGTTTAATGGGTAGGGATGTTGGGTAATATTATTTAACTTAACTGTGATTTCAAACTTTAATTGTAAACTGTTTTGTTGGAGTATTTGAATATTGTGATCACGGATATCGTTGTGAATATCTTGGCGATATTGTAATCGATTAAGTGCCCAGTTATGAAGGCGGTTACTTTCTTGATGTTGTCCAAATAGTGGTGGAGGTGCTGTAAATGTATTCCAATCTAGTCTTAAAGGAATATTTATTGATGATTGTTCTCGATATCTGGCGTCGAGATTATTTGGAAAATTTAAGTTAAAGGGTGGTGGTGAAAACTGGCTTATTGATGGTGTTGATGGTAGTGATAATGTTTCTGGAAGTGATGAGGATGTTGTTGTATCCGTAGAAATATCTATGGGGTCATTGACTAAATTTGGTTCACCTTGTGTAAATGAATGTGTAGTCCAATATGGGAATCGTGATGTTTGGTTTGGGGGGTTAAAGGGATTTTCACGTATTTGTTCAGATGTTGGTGTTGAACCTAAGTAATCTGATGGTAGGCTTGAGGTGCTACGTTGTGAAAGAAGCGTAGGGGTTTCTGGTAATATACCAATGGGGTTTTCTGGAGTGTTTTGTGATGGGGATTGAGGTATATCAAAATGAACTCGGGGAGTTTGAAAATTTCTGTTTCGTCGAGGATGTATAATTTGTCTATTTATTTCGACTGTATTTTGGTTTTGACTAGAATTTTTTATTCTACTTAGTTCTTGTGGTAGTGTTGGATATAGGTTATATGTTGGTTCGCTTAAAGGTGCTTGTCGTTGAACTGGTTCTAGTGGTTCTGATAAACGAGCATGTCGTTCTTCAAAAGTGTATGGATTGTCTTGAAAAGAAATTCGTGTAGATGTTTGAGGATTTTGAGTAGTTGAAGGTGGTGTTTGGTTATCTTGGGATGATGTCGGTGAAGACTGATTCTGTGACTGTTGGGTAGCAATTTTTGATGGTTTTTTGAATTATTACTTTAGTGAGAAATTTTGTGTTTATTATAATATTCTTCCAAAAAAAGAATTAGAAGGATTGTTGCTAGGGCAAATGTGAGGATTGCTTTCTTTATATATTTACATATTGTCAAAATGAGGGATGATAAGAATGCTATGAAAATTACAAACAATAAAAAAATATCGGTTCTACTGAAAATTGTTCGTATCATTTAGACAAGTTGTATAAATCGTACCTGTGGATATAATCAAGGGTTTTGGAAAGTTGGAGGAATAGTTCGAGAATAGTGTAGAAAATTAAAAAAATGTTACAAAAAATGATTAGGATTATTAGAAAAGATTCAAGTATATCAAAAAGAAATATTATAAAGGTTTCAAGTATTGTAAAAAAATGTTTAAGATTTATGAGTATTTGAGTAACTGATTGAGAGAAGAGCATTTAAGAAATGATCTCTTGGTCGAATATTTTTTGCTGTTTGAGGCGATTTTCTAGTGTGGTCGGATTATTTATTAGTTTTTTGACAAGTGGGTTGAGTTTTGTAAAAAATTGTTGGGGGCAATTTTTATGGTGACTGGGAGGTCGTCTTTTTCTTTATTTTTGTTTGTCAAATGATCCGGGGTATGGTGAGATTTTTATACTTTAGGCTAATTAAAATGTTCATTTTGTTACTTTAGGCTAAGTTAACAAATTTGCTTTGGGGGTATTCGTGGTCTGAGTTGGGGAAATATTGTTGATCTTTGGGTTATTAGATAAGGGAGGGGTACGGTATTATGGTGATATTTATTTTAGTTGTCAAGTTGGAGTGGTTTGCTTATTTTTGACCTGGAGGTCGTAAAGTTATAGTTATAGATGTGCCTGGAGTTCTATATGATTCGTCTAATTGGTCTTAGTTTGAGTTAGAGAAAGTGACGGATTGGATGAATCCTATTGGTCTATTTTGAACTAGAATTATTACGTACTTGTCAGCATGTTATTTTGAAAAATGTAAATGAAAAATGTTTCGAAGGTTTCAAGATAGTGAAGTATAATGTTGAAATTACTTTTGAAATTCCACTTTCTTTAAAATTTTAGATTGGGGGATGAATATTTTATAGTTTTTACGTGGTTGATTTCGGAGTCTTGTTGTTTTTCTATTTTCTGATTTGTCGATTTGTTCTTGGGGTATTATTTGTTCGGTCATTTTTCTATTTTTTCTTTGTTTTGGTGATTCTTTATGGTTTTGTGTATTGATTTTGGTGGCGATTGGTTTTGTGTTTTGATTTTCGGTGGGGTTATCATTTTGTTCTGTGTTTTTCAGATGTGGTTCATTTTGAATGATTTTTAATCCTGTGAAAGAATATAATTGAGTTAATTCGCGGAGTGCGTATTCTTTTGGGTAATAAGGTAATAGGTTGTTTCGATGTTGAACGATTTCTTTTTTGTTTGAGTCGGTAATTTTATATGTGACATCAGTGGGTTTTGCAATTATTTGGTATGGTCCTTTTCGAAGGGGTTGTAATTTTTTAGAAATTCCTTTTTGTGTATTAAAATTAGGTATTAAAACAAATGTTCCAATTTTTAATTCGGAGGCTGGTGTAAAACGTGAATTGATTTGTTCATTAATGTTTTGTCTTTGTAATAACTTTTTTGTTATTTTTTGATAAATTTCATTGTGTTTTTTATCTCTATTTAGAATCCATTCGGTGTGTGTACCGGAGGCTAGTTTAAGAATTTGTGGGTGATGAAAATGATCTTCATCGTGTGTATGTAAAGGTAGGTTATAACAAATTGAGTCTTTATTTGGTTGACAATAACCTTGTGCGTTTTTATGAGAATTCGCTGTAAACATTATTGGTTTGCGTGGCTTTTGGTTAAAAACCATTTCGTATGGTGACATTCCTAAAGTTGTCGTAATTTGTGAATTATATGCTAAGGGAAATAATTTTACATCTGCTGACCATTCGGTATATTTTGTATCATTTCCGTTGATGATACATCTAAGATATTCTTGTAATGAACGGTTCATACCTTCGACTAAGCCGTTTGTCCAAGGTGCATGAGATGTACGTGGTTTGTGTTTAATGTTATATAAATGACATAGTGTGATAATTTCATTATTTATGAATTCTGTACCGTTGTCTGTAACTAAAATTTCTGGTAGTCCGAATTTTGCTATCCAGTGTTCATAGAGTGTTGTGTAAGCGTAATAAGCGTTACAATGTGGTACTGGGTTAATTGCTACATAATGTGTAAATGCGTCAACAATTACCATAATGTAGGAGTTTCCTTCTGATGAGGGTGAAATTGGTCCCTTAGTATCAAATGAGATACGATGATTAAAGTACAAACTTTGTCCTTTAAAATCTTGTTTTTGTGCTATTTGTTTTTGATTTGGGTAAGGTTTATTTAGTTGACATACTATACAGTCATTGCATAGTACTTTTATCCAAATTGGTGCATTTGGGAAATAAAAGTTTTGTATAAAATTTGAATATGTTTTCTCTGATCCAGAGTGTCCTTTAATATTTTGTGTATGTGAAATATTAAAAGCTATAAGAATCATACTTAAAGGGAGACATGGAACTGTAGATTCATTTAATTTATATTCTAGAAGGTCTGTGTTTTCGTTAATTGTTGTATTATTGAATTTTCGAAAATATCGGAGGAGTGTTTTATTTCCTAAAATGGTTGAATCTGCTTTGATAGGTTTAGTTTTATATTTGTGCCATGATTTCAG
Organism: Symsagittifera roscoffensis; assembly: GCF_963678635.1. Taxonomy (NCBI): domain Eukaryota; kingdom Metazoa; phylum Xenacoelomorpha; order Acoela; family Convolutidae; genus Symsagittifera; species Symsagittifera roscoffensis. Next base: position 84,807,991 of record NC_087062.1, read on the forward strand.
TTGTCGAATTACTGGGTCAAGGTTTTGATATTGTTTCAGTGTTGAAATTGTAATTGTTTCTGTTGGGGGGAGAAAAATGTTTTCGATTTCTAATGTAGATAAGGGTATTGTATCAAGTGGGTCATGGAGGTCAAAAACTTGATTTATTGTGTATTTTGAATCATTTGTTTGTGGTCCTGATAAATTTATTTTATCAGTTAAATCTTCTTTTTCAATTAGTGGAAAATGGTCTTTCTTAGGCGGGTGTTGTTTTGTTCGTTTTTGTTGGGTGTTATTTTTTAACCATTGAGAATATGGGATTGGTTTGAAAGTTGATGTTCCAAGTAAATCAACTTCATAATGATTATTTTGACAATCTAAATAAAGTGGGAAATGTTGTAAATTATTTATTTGTGATTGTTCAATATCAGTTTTTACTGCATATTTGCATTCCAATCGGGGTGATGTTTCGTTTTCTGCAAGGTAGAATTTTATATTTTTGGGTATTTCAACTGTTGTTTTTCGTGTAAGTAATTCAGGTGGTGTATTTCGACTTAAGGTGTCTGGTAATGCAAGATTTTTTCCTGCAGTCCAAACTATATGTAAGTTTGGAAATTTCATTAGAATTAGTTGAAATCTATAAACTCGGTGGTTTGGATTAGACTTTTGTGTAAAAAGAAAGATGATTGGTTTATGGTCTGTGAATAGAACTGTGGGATGTTTTGATCCAAGTATCAGAAATTCATAGTCTGTCAGTGTATATATTATGGCTGTACATTCTCTCATTAGAGTTGAGAGTCGTAGCTCTGCTTGAGTGAATAATCGAGAATTTGCTGATATGAGGTTCATTTTATTTGTACCATTATGTGATTGTAATAGTGCTGCACCGATGCCAAAGTTCGAAGCATCGCACATTGCATAAAATGGTTGATTTGAATCTGGAATTGTGTTTGAAATTTGTTCAGTTAAAAGTTTCTTTACTTCTTCAAATCGTGTTTGATGTTCTGTGTTCCATTCAAAATTATTTTGTTGTCTAAGGATGTTATAAAATGGTCGTAGATATAATTGCATTTTATAAACATATTTACTTAAAAAGTTTAACATTCCAAGAAATTCTTGGATTTTCTTTTTATTTGTTGGTGGTTGAAGTTTTTGAATAGCGTCAATGCGTGATTTCAATGGAGTGATTGTTTTTCTTTCTATATTATGTCCTAAGAATTTAACTCTTGTCAAAAAGAAGTGTGATTTATCGGGGGCGGCCTTCAGATTTTCGTTCTGAAGTATTTGGTGATATTTTTCTAAAACATTGAACATCTCGTCTTTTGTTTGTGATTGCATAAAAACATCGTCTAAATAGGTGATTGCGTTTTTCTTGAGTATTAGTGGTCTAAAAATTTTGCTCATAAAAGCTGAAAATGCTGCTGGTCCTATGGATATTCCATAGAATAAGCGGTTGAATTCATATTGTTGGTTTCCGATAACAAATTGTGTTAAACGTCGTGATTGTTCATCTAGTGGCATTTGATTGTATGCACTATTCATATCGGCGGTTGTAAAGTATTTGCCGTTTATTTTTGTTAAAATAACTTGTATTGGTTCAATGGGCCAATTACATTTTGATTCATCTATAAGTGAATTGAGGTATCTAGCATCGAGAACGATTTTTAATGATTCTCCTTTAGCTAGAATGATAACGGGGTTGATAAATGTGTTGCCTTTTGGTTGTTCTTCTTTGTTTACTGGTGATATAATGTTGTATTGTTCTAAAATATCGAGTAATCTGTTTACTTTATCATGTAAGTGAATTGGTACTTTACTTGCTCTCTGTTTTTTGAAAACTGCGTCTGGTTTTAACGGGAGATGTAGTGATGAACTGATTTTTCCAACATCGAATTTTGATGTTGCGTAGACTGATGAATATTTACTTAGCTGTTTGGCTAATTTTTCGAATTCGTCTTGTGTTATTTGTGAATGATGGAAATTAAACATTGTTAAAAATTTTTGTTGGTCCTCTGTGTAGTTACTTATGTTGAATGTAGGTTTGAAATATGGAGTTTTTGTGAAATAATCCGTATTTCTGTTTTCGTTACTTATTATATTATTTATAGATAATTCTTCATTAAGAATTGTAGATTGGCAAATATCTAGTAATTGGAGTATATTATTTACGCGATAGGCTTTTTCGTGTATTGGTGATATTGTAGCGTTGGTTTCACAATATCCTAAAAGTCCTAAAAGTAATGTTACTTGGTAAGGTGTGTTGTTATAGACATGTAAGGAAATGATATCGGAATTCGAATTTTTCAAATATTTTATGGATGAGATTGTGATTTTGAAAAATTTGTGAATAGGTTTGAATTCAAATTCTGACATATAAAATTTTTGTCTGTTTTGTTCTTTATCATATTGGTGAACTTGTTTGATTGAAAAATTATAGATATTTCCTGATAGTGGTTTTAGGTGTTTTCTTTGTTGGTTAAATATCGGGTAGAATTTTGAAAAGAATGGTGGTTGTTTATTTAATCTTTGAAAAAATGTTAAGGATGTTTCTTTTGTTTTTGTATATTTATCTTTGATTAATATTTTACTATTTAGTATGTTAATTGTTGGTATATACTTCGAAATAAATGGTATTCCAATGATATTATATTTAATGTCAGTGATATGGAATATTTGTTTAAATGGCTTATTTAAAATTTTGCTTTGTTCCATTGTTCTGGTGGGGAGGAGAAATAATTGGATTTTTCCGTAGTTTATCAATGTTGATCCTTGTGCTGTTGCTAGTTTGCTGGAGGTTTCAAGAGGTGTTAGCTTTGGGTGTAAAGTTTTTATTTCATTCCATGTGGGGATGTTTATTATGTTTGATTCTGCTCCTGAATCAATTAAAAAATCTATTTCAAGATCTGGTGGTTGAAATTCTTTATTTCTTGGGCTTTCTAAGAGAAATGGTATTGTCCAAATTTTTTCTTTGGGTTGTTCTTTTTGTATATTTTGATAAATATGGTTTGTATTCAAGCATTTTGTTTTGGTATTTTTATTGGTTTGATCTGTAGTGTTAATCTCATTTGTTTCTGGCGTCGTTGGTGTGGAATTTATGGGTGTAGTGTAATAATTTTGAAGAAATTCTGATTGATTTTCATATATGTGTGATGAAAAGGGTTGTTCATATATGACAGATTCATAGTCATTTTCGACTTTTATCATATTGATAGAAAGAGTGTTTTCAGTATCACTTTCTGAATCTGATGATGTACAGTTTATTTGATTGAGTTGTAACGTATCAGTTACTGTGTCATCAATACCTGGAGGGTCTGATGTTGTTTCTGGGTTAGACTGTACTTGATTGATTTGTCTTTGATGTTTAGGTGTACTACTTCTGTGGCGATTATTAGAATTATTATAGTTATTATTATTCCGGTGTGGTGATTGGGAATAATTTCTATAACGATTATTATAACTTGAGTGTCGATTTTGTGAATTATTTCGCGATCTGTTTTGGTAATTATTGTTTGGTCTGTTATAGTTCGATCTATTATATGAGTTATTCCTTGATTGACTGTTCGGGTAATTCTGGTTTCGGTTGTTTGAATAACTTCTATTTCGATTATAGGAGTAGTTTCTATTCCTATTGTATGATGAATTTCGTGATTGGTTGTTTGGATAGTAGTTATTTCTTGATTGGGAATTAGATCTAGAAACAAATCGTTGTGTATTTGAATTTGATCTGGAGTAGTTATTTCGACTATTTGGTCTATTGTAGTGATTTTGTGATGAATTATTCGTGTTTCTTCGTTCTGGTGATCTTCCTCTATAACTTGAGTTATATGGTGATTGATTTCTTGTATAATTTGTATTGTTCGGGAGTGGTTTTCCTGAACTGTTGTTGCTGTAGACTGTTTTGTTCGGTAGATTTTGATCTTTTTTCATGTATTGATAGAATGATTTATTTGGTTCTTTATATTTTTGAGGTTTATTTTGATTGTCTTGCTGTTTTTGTCTACATTCGGAAATACTATGTCCGTATCGTCGGCAATAATTACACCATTTTTTGAAAGATGGTTTGCCTTTAAAGTTTGGGTTCTTTTCATAAATATTGAGTATTTCAGTGATTTTTTCAACGAGGTCTGTCTCTGATTCCTGTATATTATTAATATTAGTGGGAGTCGTTTCAATTCTGTTAACGTATTGTAGTTTCAGATTTTCCGTTTCTTCTAGTTTCATCGTGATTTCTGCTTGTTCTAATTTGTCTACTAGTTTTCGAAAATCTAAATCGGGTTCTCGAATTGAAGAAGGATGGGATGCTCTCTTTTTTATTGCTATTTTCCTTAATTGTGGTGTTAAGGTCATCATTAAGATTTCTGTCATCTTTGTGTTTTTATAGTCATGTGTATTTAATGAATATGCTTTTCGAACTAGTGTTTCGATTCGTACTGCTATTTGCTTGATGGTTTCGTTTGGTAATCTGCGAATTTCATTACATAAAACTCTTTGTTGTTGTTTGTTTCTTTCGGAGTCAAACATTTTTGAAAATTCCTGTGTAAACCTTTTCCAGTTTGATTTTATTTCTAGAGGTAGTACTGAAAACCATTTTTGGGCTGCGCCATCTAAGGTTGTTTGTATTAACGCTGTGCGTCGATGTATCCAGTTTTGATGTAGTGGCGTATTAATTGGTTCAGGTCCAATATTTAAAATCAGGTTTGCTGTTACTGCATTTAAATAATCTTCTACAGAGTATTCAGGGTCTGTTCCTGTGAAAACCATTAAAGGTTTGTTTGATGTTATTGATGATCCACCCATAAGGTATGGATTCATTGTCATTTGTAATGATTCTGCTGCATTTGGCATTTGAGAAAAATTTGAAAGTTGGTTTCTTGTTATTTCATGTTGTTGGAGATAATATGGGAGTGGTATTTCATTTTGCATTTGTGATGCTTGATACGAGTGTGCAGTCATTGGATTTTGTTGTTGAATTGGTTGAAAAGATTGTGTATTAATTAGATTTTGTTGTTGAATTGGTTGTTGATGTTGTGCATCTATTGGTTGTGGAGAAAAATTTCTATGATTTGTACGTGTTTTCTGTATTCCTTGTCTACGATATTCTTGAGTATTTGGTGCAAATATATCTGGTTGTAAGAAATCATCATCTGAGGATAAATAATCCATTTGATAAGATGTCTGTTTTTTATTTTTATTTTGTTGAAAAAATGGGTAATTTTCACTGTGATCCTGTGGAGGATTTGTTTGGAAATTTATTGAATTAGGTTGGGTCATTGGGTTATCCCAATTTCGAGATCTTGTATATTGGTTAAAATTTCTTTGTGGTTGATTATATGTTTTTGATGGATGTGTATAATTATAATTATGGTCTGTAAAGTTGTTTCTAGTGAATGTTTTGCGTGTTTTTGATGGTATTGTCATGGGTCTGTATGTTTGGTAATCCATATGTGAATATTTAGGGGCAACCGAAGGTTTAACGGTTGATTGTAAGGTTACCTGTGTTTGTGAAGGATTTGTATTTCTTGGTGTTGTTAAATTTGGGCGTATTGGTGAAATACTTTGTTGTGTAGTTGTTGTGTGTACAATTTCTTCATTTATGAAGTGTGATGGTGTCTGGATATCTTGTTGAGTAAGATTCCTAGTTCCATTGAGGTTTTCATTGTGTATAACTGTAGAGTTTAAACTATTATTTTGTGTATCGGGCAAAAATGTATTATAGTTTAATGGTGTTGCATCAATGGTTAATGGTATTACTTTTACATAATCTCTTATGTAAGATATCGTACTTATTGCTTGACTTGAGATTGATTGTGGGAAGCTTATAAATGCTGGATGAGACCATTCGGGGTCCCAAACATAATCTGATTGTTCTGTGATAGCGGTATCATCGTTCGAGTTTTGGGGTCTAAAATTTTTTCTTGCTTGTGCAATTAAATCAATATTGTGTGTGAAATAATCTATTATGAACCATGCCAAAATTTTTTGTAGATCGTGTTTTGTATGTTGTGAAACGTCGTCTTTCGTGAAATTTTCTTTAATGATGTTTAAATAACTAGAGAGTAGTGTGATTTCATGTCGTACTCTTAAATGTTTAGATGTTTCTGTCGGTGAGACATTTGTTATTGGGATTTCGTTTTCTAATATCGAAATATAACTATATATTATTGCGAAAACTTCATTGGTGAATATGGAGTTTGCTCTTTGTGAGTTATGATATTGGATGCTTTTTATATATTCTGAAAAAAACTTTTGAGAATTCTAAATCAAGATCGTCTGTTTGAATTGTATATTTTCTATTATTATGGTTTGGTGAGGTGAATTCTATGGAGTAGATTCCATACTGTTGTGTTATGTTGCATATATCTTTTAAGTAGTGGTCTATGATTTGTCTTTTGATTTTTATATCGGGGAACTCTGTTTTACATGGACTGATTCCGGGTTCAAATAAATTTACGAGTAAATTTTGACAAAATATGTGTTGTCCTCTATCAGTATCTGCATCTACTATAAAAGGAAAGATTTCATCATCATCTGGAGTTTCTTCACCTGGAGTGTGCGTTGAGCTCATTTTTTCGTTCGATGACTGTTAATATGTAATTATTAATGTGTCGAATTGGTTGATTCCAATTGTATAAATGTACTGGTTTGTGTTTGTACTGCTTTTTTATTCTTCTTTTTCCTCTTTGTGATGAATTTGAAGTTGTTTCTGAGTCAGAGAAATATAATTGATCGTGAATTGGGCAATTTTTATCTATTGATTCTTTTAGTTTGTAAAGTTCGTCTAAACTGTTGGTTTCTGATTCTGAAAATGCGTTTCGATTTTTTGAAAATCTTTTTCGTGTTATTTGTCTTTGTTTAGTTATTATTTTTCTCTTTAGTGTTTGTCGTTTTGTTCGAATGTATCCAACTGTTTGTGTATGAGGTGTGATTACAAGGTCGTATTTTTTGTTATCTATTTCACAATTGTGTAAAACGATTGTCTGTTTATTTCCTAGGTTTTTAAATGACATAAGGTTTAGAATGACGGATGCAAAGGGTTGTTAAATGGTTTCTATTTTCTTAAACTGTTAGTTCTTACGATTTTTTGGTTAGCTTAACCTGGGTCTGTTTGTTCAGGGTTGGAGAGAAAAGTATATCGATTCCGAAGAATGATTTTTTACTTTCTCGTGGCTAGTATAAGTTAAGGTGTTAACTTACTTAATCTTACTTAGGGGTAGTGATTGTGTTCAAGGGTTGGAGAATAGTAAATCGATCCACAAGGTTCAGGTATAATTAGAACGCGAGTAGTTCGTTAGATACTATTTTAAACTTACTAAGTCTAAGATTTATCCTGGGTCTGGTAAGAGGGGGGGTCAAGTGAAGGATGAATAACCGAAGTTCTTCACTGTTTATCCTAATTTGAATGATTAGTTTTGTTTAAAAATTTCTATTAGTCTTAGGTCTTTAGAAAGGGTTGGGTAGTGAATCGACGTTTGAGGTCGTTAGACACTAATTAAGTGGGTGGGGGAGAACAAAGTTGTTCTGTTTGATCCAAGGATAAGCCTTGATGATCAAATTTGAAATTTAATTAAGTAGAAAATGATTTAAGATCCAAGGATAAGCCTTGATGATCTGGTTTTAAAATTAAGTGAATTTAAGTTTTAATAAATTTTTAAATGTGTGTAAAGGAAAGATTTAGTGTTTTGATGATATTAGTGGGTTTATGATTGCTGTTATGTTTTAGATGATGGAGCTGGAACAACAGGGTGATTTATGATTACTAACCATTTATTGTCATGCTACTAATTTTTATTTTTTATTTTTCAATAAATATTTTTCAAACATGTTTTGTATATTACTGCAGAGTTTTAGGAAAACGATCTTAGATCTTTTTATCAATCGTTATTGTATATTAATAATTTTGTTTAGCGCCTGAAATGATTTTGAAGATTAACTTCAAGGTTTTATGTTTGCAAATGAAAATCTAAATTCATTGCCAGTAGTATTCTAAATATAAAAACTTGTTCTGGTTTTTGCCTAACTATCATATAGCTATATGGCAAGTTTCTACTTTGTCGTATGTCGTCTCTGGTTCGAGGTCTTCTTCCAATTCCGGGTAGTTCTGTTATGGTTCGGAATATTGGCTCTGATCTATTGAGTCGGAGAGACATTTCGATTAAATTATTGTCGTATAACATTTTGTAAATGTTTTTGTCTAATTTCTAATCTATTTTGGTTAATTCTAAGCTATTAAGGTCTTGTTCGAGACTTATGGTCGCACCAGATGAGTTAGTACCGTGTTGGTTAACTCATAGAGTAATTTCGGATAGGGTACACCGTCTGCTCGTCACGCTATCTTATTTTCGGCCGGATAGATTCGTGCAACTTCTTAGTCTAATACCGATCCTAATCTTACTCTTATACTATCTAGTCTCAGGTTGTTTAACTAGTCTCTGCTAGGCTCAATAGATCTAGGGTATACTGGTTTATTGCGGCTGCTGAAGTGCTCGGGAGAGTCCAACTAATTTCTAAGTTAAATTCAAATCTCTCTGGTGCTGAAATTACAAGTAACTTCAGCACTTACAAATAAGTGGGTTGTTAGTTAGATGGATCATGATTGGTTAATATTAAATACTTTACATTGGTAAAATATCTAAATTATCCAATCATAAAATGTAGTTTAGATCAGGTTCCAGCTCGCTTGCCGAAACTATTTAAGCCCAAAAACTTTTGAGCGAAAAAAAAACAATTAAAAAAGAAATTGCAAAAAAAAGAAATGAACCAAACTCAGAGGTCTCATTATTACTTATCGCAGGAAAGATTCCTAGCGCTTTTCATTTCTAGCAAACTTCGCAACACGATAAAGGCTTGATTTGTAAATAAGGATGAAAAAACTGCTTATAAACTGATAACGCCGAAATTGTGTTAATCGAGACATTTGAATTAACACTAACGTCTCCAAATGTAGGAACATTGTCTCGAGCGCCTCTTAAGCCGACAAAACGAGGAAACGATTACTTATTACTGCTTTTTATATTAGTAAAAATTGGTTTGCTTGGTCCATGACTTCGCGGTGACACTGAAATTTTGCTATATGAAACTCAAATGAACCAATGCAAGTTAAGGAAGCCACGAACAAGTTCTCAAACCTCAATTTGAAAATTTGATAGAGAATGTGTGACTCAATTTGACTTGCCGTTCGAATTCTCACCTTTCATGTGTCGAACTCGGAACGGATGAGGCGCATGTCTCTTTACAAACTGGCTATAGTTCAGCACTGGTGCCATTGCCCCAGATGTCACTGAGGGTTCCTTCTGGGCGTCCTTCTGGTTGTAAATCTGGTCATAGTGCGTTTGAGAGCTAAACTTGCTGCTAGTCGTCCCGCCATCTGGACCAATCAGAACCAGAGACTTGTTCGGGTACTCCACATCTCTTAAGGACGCATCCATTTTAAATGTTATCTTCTGTCGATTGTACTTTAGCTCTTTCTTGAGTTTTTCTTGTAAGTTGAATTTCAAAATACTTTAAATTTCAGATTGAAGTCTGATTTATACACAATAAGTTGATTAAAAATTCCCTGAATTACAGGACCAATTGCAAAATTTGTCTTTTAGTTTAAGCAATCAGGTAAAAAAAGCAAGGTTAGGAATTTTTTATTGGAACTATTTGAGACTTAGCTTGTTTAACAGCAGCATAATCCAATGAAGCACGTGAGTCTATTAAACTGTTCTATGTGTGCAGCTGATAAATTTTTAAATACACGATATCGTTTTAACAGATTGAAGCTTGCAACTATACATAATTTATACGTCAAAAATCGCTTCAAAGTAAAGAACTTAAGCATATTAGTTCATAAATTTATTTTTTTTTGCTACAAAACATGGGGAAGACGTTTGGACAGCAGATATGGGCAATTCCGGCCCAGAAACGCACATATCTGCTGTTCAAACGTCTGCCTCATCATTTTCGCGCGTTTATTTAAATTAGTTTTGCAAACATTTCCGCAAAAAATAACAACGAAACCCAATAGAATGAAGCAGGAGTGAATCTACGGTTTTTTGAAGACGGCGTATTTAGAAAAAGTCAAAAATTTCCGCGCTCCAATAACACTATAAAGCGCGGATTTCGTAAAAAAATGATTCGCAAACTTTTGAAAAACACGCCAAAAGGCTCGGTTTTGACCAACGATTGCGTTTCTCCGACTCGCTATCCCCCTCAACCTTACTAAATGGTCTAAGATCAGAAAAGGTCCGAGAACAGAAAAAAAATTACTTTAATATGCTAATCGGTACAAACAAGTATTAGAATATTCAATATTACCCAAAAATGAATAGTTTATGCATGCGTAAATTAATTATTTTAATCTTTTTTTTATCATTTTGAAATTCAATAAGAACGTTAACCGAAATACTCAGTTAATTGCAAAACTTTCATTTCTTTGGTAGTATTGATGTTTCTAATAATTGTTTTTATCGATTAACCCGTATATATTTGCGGATTTAGGGGGGGGGGGGGGGGGGGGGGCTTAGGCAAAAAACAGCCTTTTTGCCTGTCTTTTTCAACATTTTGGCAGCGGCGCTGAAATTCTGGTCAAAATGGGGTTCTATGGTGATTTCGGAGATAAAAGAGCTCAGAAAATCAATTTGGTCGACCCAAAAAATAGTCGACAAAATTTCGAAATTTTTTGAACTAGATTAGTACTAAAGAAATCTAGTACCCCTCGAGAAAATCGAAAATCCTAGATCCGCCCCTCTCTCAGACCATTCTGCTCATTAACTGGCCACCAGTAAAATAGTACCAAAGGAGGGCAAATTTAGTGGCGAGTAAAAAAACAGCTGTTTTACATAAAAGTTGGCTAAAAACCTAAAATTTTATTCAAAAACTTTCAGAAAAATTTCGACAATTTTTCATGTTTAATTTTCTTATTTTATTACAAGGAGCTTAAAAGGGTGATAAAGATGTTTCAAAAATTTATCGTTAGACTTCAATTGCTACAAAAAACAACAAAAACTAAATAAAAGAATTAGGAAAATAAGCCCACATAATTGAAGCCCACCGACATCAGTGCCGACAATCTACCAAAAACTACGAAAAATACAACTCCTTACGTAAATGGCACATATTTCACTAATACAGTAACCATTCTATTAAATAGCAATACAGCGGTACAATAACCATGTATGTAGCAGGTATGAAAAATACTGATTACCATTTGACCCTTCTGTTTACGGGAAAAAATCTAGTACCCGATTGCAATATCCTTGCATATCGCAAAGGTCAAAAACCTCAGACTGAATTGGACTTATAATTGAAATTGCTGGATTCAGAAGAAAAGTAATGCTTTAAAGAAATTAGATTCATTGTTTCAGAAAAAAGACAGACAACTCTCACACCTCTAGTTTTCCCAAAAACAAAATCCAGATTTTTAGAAGAGATCCGGATGGGACTCGATCCTTAGAAATATCTTCCGAAGGTGTGTGCTTACTTCTAGACCAGTTGAGAAGTGCGTGGAGGTTATTGAGGTTCCATATTAAAGCAAGGAAAAAATCATTCAGATTTGTACAAAAAGTTGTTTGCCGGAAAGAATCTAGTTTCTTATTACGTAATTACCTTAAAAAAGATCAAAAATGAAATTAGGAACAAAATCTGTTTCGGAGAAAAAAATGTAGTAAATTGTAAATTCAAGTCTCTATGTCTTTGTTATATGTTTCAGTTCAACGGCATTTATTAGTATCCAACAGTTGTCAGTTCGAATTGTTTGTCCAGTCTAATTGGATTATTTTCTACTTGTTGCAGACACGGATGGCATTGTACAAAGTATTCAAAAATGATCCAAAGACAAGAACGGACACACCGGTGAATGAGACTTTCTGAAATGTGGTTCTGTACCAAAATCTGCCGGGAGTCTGAGCATGCCATCTCTGAAGCTCCTTCAGTCTCTTGAACTGTTTGAACGCAAAAGTGTTCGGCTCTCGTGCAGCAGTTTTCGCCACGCCAGAGGCCGCCCGTTTTGCAACAACTAGTGAGCTGGCTCTAATAACATTCATGTCTTAAATAATAAAACAAATATAACTTTTCGAAATGAGGAAAAAAAGGTAAACTAGCGTGTAACGCACCTCCGGTGCTTCGAACTTTTAACTGCTCATAAAAACCACTTATATTGGAAATAAGATCTGCATCATTTGAGTGTACTCTGACAGTACCAAATTACAGGCTTCATAAGTTTAAACTTTGTAAGGTTTTTTATTCAAGTTTTTTTTAATTCAAAATTTGAAAAACCATAAAATTTTGTCGATTTTAATATATGTTCTTTGAAAAAAAAACTAAAATGAACTAAGAAACGTCATATCTCGGAAACAAAAACAATTGAACAGTGGCATTTGAACGCAAGATTAGCATTTCCTGAGATTACTTTTACAGTACCCCACTACAACGTTGGGAAATTCAAATTTGAGAAACTTCAAACGTAAGTTTTATAAAAAAAAGATATTTTTTGAAAAAAAAAAACAGATAAAACGTCACATCTCGAAAACTACCACGACTTGAGCACGTCTTCTTTGAAAGCAATATACGCAATCCTTGACCAAAAGGAATTGGTCATTCCTAATTGGACACCGAATTCGCAGCCCCTGATATTTCTCTGAGAGCCCCCAAATACAGGTTAGGAAGTCCAAATTATTGAAAAAATCACCAAAAACGTCATATCTGAAAACTATCAAGATTTGAGGACTCATTTTTGGAGGCAAAACTCACAACCCCTGAGAGCACTGTAACAGAGAATCATTATAATGATGAGATCTTCAATTTTTTTGAATTTTTTTATATCAAATTTCTCTGAAACATTTTGAAAAGTTTTGGAATTTTTCAAAATCTAAGTTTTTTTTGGAAATTTTTGAAAAAAGCATAAAAACGTCATATCTCGAAAACTACAAGTATTTGAGAAGTGAGATATGGAGGCAAGATTGGTAACCCCTGAGTAAAGTCTGACAGCACCCAATAACAGGTTTCGGAATTTCAATATTTGTAAATTGTTTTCTAAATTGAGTTTTCTGAATTTTTTTTAAAAAACACAAAAATCGTCGTATCTCGTACACTAAAAGATTTGGGCATTCACAATTAAAGGCTAATATCTCAACCTCTGTAGGAATCCTGGCGGCATCCACTATTGGGCTGCTTATTTTAAACTCGGTGAAAAAAAATCACCGAATTCAAAGAGGAAAATCGGAAAAAAATCTTAGCCATTGCAATATACGATATAACGTAAACGTGCAAAAACTCTTTTGTTAAACATGCAAAAACATTACGTTGAAAAAGCTTTAACATGGCGAGATAGTGAAGCCCGCATTTAAATATATAATAGATACCAACCAGACAAGAACCAGTCAAAATCTTCCGGCCAAATTTGTTCTGACTTTTCCGCCTGATTTCTACCTAAGAAAAACATTGGCGACTGATAAAACCGTAATCAAGTCTTTCCCATTCTTGCACAACAGCTTTTCGCGTACTTCCTATTATGTTTCAGCATCCTACTACACAGAGAGGAAGCGGAGCTTCGCACCAATTGCGATACAAACTTTTACACAATTACTAATAAATTTCAGAAAGTGATAAAAAAGGATAGACTTCTTCGATCTTAGATAATAGATCTTATGCACATTCTACAGTCATAGTAAAATACGCCAAATGGAAAAAAATTTTAGTAGAAAAATGACAAAAAAAACAAATCGTAAAAAAAACTTATGTGAAACTAAGTTTTGACCAGGGATGTCGAATACTCGGATTTTTTGATATTCGTTATTCGCCGCGGCCCAACTATTCGATATTCGACTTCGGCCGAATAGTGCCCTTACTATTCGGATTCGGCTTCGGCTTCGGCCAAATGTTACTACTCGAACAACTATTCGGATATTTGGTTATTTTCCCAAAAAACTTAGCATAAAAGTTTGATACAACAAATTCTATAAAAAGTATTGAACATAGCATTTTTCAAGTAGAATTGGGACTTGCGTAATAATGTAAAAATCGCGGGAGTGAGTAAATGTGAAACTAAGTTTTGACGGCTTAGAATACGTATAAATAAGCAATTGTTAGCCTGTACGATCACCTTTTTAGATGCTTTTTAGACGTTTTTAGCCCTTTGTGAGATCGAAGCTGTGACAAAAACCTAAAAGGGTGAAGCAAACACAATCTGACAAAGGCGTTGAGAAGGCCCGAAAGTATCTGAACACAAGGATGAGGTCTACTGGGGGGCAGCCCGCCAGGCTTTAAGGGTTGGCGAAAGTGCATAAAGTGAATACCCCATTAAGACCGGACCTCTCCTTGCCTGGTAGCCCTTTGTGCCATTCTGCCAGATTGGCACAGCGCAACCTTCCGGCGGGACAGAAAAAGACGACTAAAGGCCTTAGTAACAAAGAAGTGCTGCGAAGGAGGGTTGAAGTATTCCGGAAGTTTAAATTTTAAAAATTTCGATTGACGGGCAAGTATTTCTCAGAAATACAAAAAGACGGCCATTTTGACGAAAAAGAACGAAAAAACAGAACAACGACAAATATAGTGAAAAAAGGTTGTGCGGGAAAACGAGAAAAACGGAGCCTCTTATCGAGGCAATAAAACACGATAAGATCCTTAGCAGTGAAAACTATTAAAGGAAGCTTCAGTGGGAAAGGAATATTCCGCGGAACCCTCCCGTGCCACAAATTGGGAGAGATAAGAACGTTATCTCGAGAAGATTACGGGAGCGGAGGCTTGGTCCCCCAGAGATTATTATATGTTGAAGGACTGCAGTAAACTAACTTTTTAGCTACTCTGATGCCATAGATTTTTGAATTAACACCGGTATTATTTGATATTTTAGAATATGAGTAGCTAAAAAAAGGAAAGGGTCAATCCATCTCCAATGGATTTAATATAGAACTGTCACACAAAATCATAATAAAATAGGGTATTCGAGCCGTGTTTTTAATAGCAATCACGTAGTCTGAGGATCCGAGACTCAGCTATGTGGTTGTGTTCGCATGTAAACGAAAGCTGATCAAAAGTCGTTTGACTGATGGCCTAAAAATAGTAACTTTTTACTTAGCCCTAAGCAGACCAGAAAATCAACTGGCATGGTCGAGACGGTGAAAAACGAGTAGGATTAAGGTAACTGACGCCTGCCAGTCGTTAATAGGTACTTTTTCTACGCTCCGTCGCTGTGTAGTATTTGGGCGAATGTTACATAGACGTTTTTATGGCGCTCCTGGGTGGGCTTGTCGAAGGCATAAGACCATCATGATCAGCAAGCGTTTCAGCGACGAACCCTCCGCTCCGGGCGTATGCCCGAGTTAGAGGCGTGAATGACCGTTATTGTACTAGGGGGAAGGTGCGTACCCTCCGCCTTGTACTATTTTGCTTTTTAACTTAGTTAACACCGAAAATTCCGGGGGCCGGAGGGTTAGGTGGGAAGTCATGAGCCCGCTTGTCCCAAGGTCCCGGGACCAAAAACAATTAAAGAGAAAGCGTAAAGCCAAACAAAAATAGAGTATAACCAAGAAAAAGCCAAAAATAAATTTATTTGAAAACAAAAAAGTTCAAAAAAAACACAGTAAACAGTAAAAAAATCCAAACAAGATTAAAAACAGTACAAAACATAAAGTGACAGTTTATATGCTATTTCCGGACGAGATGTGATCTGACCTTCCTATTTGTTGTTGTTTCAGATTGATTTATATCATTTCTGATAGAAAGTTTGTGTGTTTTGGTGAAGGGTTGGATACCCTCCCTTGAGAGTAATGTGAGTATTTAAGCACGTTAATGGTGATTTTGCCGGTGGCCGGAGGGTAGAGTGGCAAGCTGACCTACGTGTTCCACACTCAACAAGGACATCGGGGACAACATCCACAACGACTGTTGGGTATCGTTGAAAGAATTTTGGTATCATTCGGGTACTATTTCATCAAAACTTAAGTGGTGGGGGGCAAGATTGGCGTGGTCCGATTGTACCCTCCATCGATTACAAATTTCCGAGTTAAGGGTCTTAATTCGGGTATTTTGGTGCAAAGGAGGGTATAGCACTATTCATTAACGACTACTAATAGGTTATTATCCTTATTATATATTACTTATCTCCTAATAAGACTCACGAAACACCCAAATCTTGTCGAAAAGTACTGATTTTCGACAAACTATAGACCCCCAAATTTTTGGATATCCGAGCTTTTCCGAACAGCAAAAAGCTTTTATATAGGAAGTAGCTACGTAGTTCGATCCCCCTGACTAAAGAAACCGCGTGAGAAAAGACTCAGTAGAAGTTGGAAAAATTGAAAATTTTTCGATCAAAATTTCGATAATTTTCTGAATTTTGTCAATCTGTTTTGGGGATCGAACTTTTGAGTTTTTAGAGTTAGAGCAATAAAATTTTTTGTGTTAGGAGCGTGCTAGCATAACGTGCTCGGCTGCCAGAAAAATTCTTGAGTAACCCTCCCATTAGCTCCGTGGATAGAGCTAACGACTTAAGGATTGGAATAGGAAGGAATCGAAGGGTCCAAATTTGATAGTTATTGGCCAAATTTTTGTCTCCAAACCATTTTTGGTCCGTTTTTTTTTGCATTATTCCAGTGCCGTACAGGGCTACTACGCTCGTTTCAATTATTTTTAGGGACTTTCAATATGAATTGCGGAAAAAGTTTCTCAGAACCTATGTAGGTGGTGAAAAAAGGCCATTTGCACAAACACGTTTTTGGCAGTTTCTCAAAGACTAGCTATTCGATCGGGATAATTTTGTTACCATAAGTCGACGTTTTGGACCACTTCTCCGGACCGCAACCGTTTTTGGGTTGATAATCTCGGAAAAGAAATTTTTTTTAGAATTTGTTGGTTCGGAGGGTCCAAATTATAGGTAACCCTCCGAGTGGCAGAAAATTTTATCAAATCACCTTTTTATCCTACTGGGAAGGTTGACCGTGTCAAATAACCTATTTTTAAGTCAGGTGGACTATTTTTGGAGACTTTACCGCGGTAAAATAACCCGTTTTCTTGATTTTTGCGGAACCCTCCGGAGTAACCCTCCGGAGTGACTTAAGCCCTTTAGCAACCCTCCTTAGTGGAATTTTTTTTTCGGGATCCTCCGAAGAAGTTAAAACAAACCCCCATAAAGCTTTTAGCTTGTTTTGACGCTTTTTGAAGCTAGTGGAAGACCCCTCTAAGTGAGGTTAAAAATTTTGAAAGTTTTGGAAGAACCCTCCGAGGTAACCCTCCGGAGCATATTAGGCCTCTAACTGACCCTCCTTAGTGAGCGAAGAGGAACACTCCGAAGTCACTTGGGTGGCTAAGGTACCCTCCGAGGTAACCCTTCGAAGTAGGCTAAGTGTCTTAACAACCCTCCGAATTAACCCTCGGGAGAGACTTAAACCTCTTAACAACCCTCCTTGTTGAAACTTGAGGAAACCTTCTGTGGCAATTTGGGAAACGGAAAATATCCATTTAATTGGGACCATATTAGGATATTAGGCGTGCTTATTAGGATCATAGGAGCCCATTTTGACCCGGAAATTCGTGATCAACTTTGGATTCTCGATCGGGTGTATCAGAAGTACCCGAATCAAAGATTTTTTTTGTTTGTGATTTTGGTTGTGTGGTTGCCTTGAGCTACTTAATAGGAAAGCTCGGGCAATCCGGGAACACATAGAAGAAGACCTCGATGAGTGTATTAGGCAGATACACACTCACTTGAGAAGAAAAGTGTTCCCTGCTCTCGTGCACTTGGAGCGTTCCGGGTGTGGGGGAGCTTTTTCATAGACTTTAGAAATTTTCGATCAGAGGTTGCTTTGAGCTACTTAGTAGGACAGCTCGGGCAATCGCAGGACACCTAAAAAAAGACCACGGTGGGTGTATTAGGCAAATACCTATTCACTTGAGAAGACTGTGTCCTGCGCTTCGTTCTTTCGGATTGTTCCGATTCAGGGAAGTCTTTTTCTTTAAGACTAAGTTTTATTGATCTGTTTCTGAATCATCACTGCTTTTTACCAAAGATTGTTTGATTTTAACAAAGCAGTGACTTGATAAGAGTGTGGTGGTAAATTGATACTGACGAAAGGTCGCTGTCACCTGTAAGACATTCTTATCTGATTATCAATTGTGTTTTGTGTATTGATTATATCTTGTGAAAATTTTGTGATACTGTTATACTATACAACGGGGTTGAGTTAGCACTGTAGCAATACTGAGTAGGCCCTGTGTGTAACATTAGCTGAGTCACTAGTATTGTCATTAAGAAATCTAAGAGACATTTTGATACTAACGGAATTGAGTAGGCAGCGTTAAGTAATTTAACTTGATCCTGTTTGCGGTACGTGTGCATCGCCATTAAATTATACGAATATTATGATTTGTTACAAATTATGCAGCGCAGGGACTCGTTAGGATCGACTACTAAGATTCCCAGGCTAAGCAAGGGAAGCACGCAAAAATTTAAAACTAGGCGTAGCCAATCCTCGTTTAGCAGCGCTTCCGACGTGTTTGCTGAAAACGAATCGACTAAAGGTCAACCTGATCTTTCAGTGAGCGAAATGAAACTAAGGAGTGAGAAAAAATCTCGATGGCGATCAAGGGCGGAGCGCTGAGGCCGGACCCGCAAGCGAAACGCTTGTGGACCCCTTTGACGAAGGGGAACGGACGCTTATTCGACCCGACTTTGAGCCGAGCGAGGACATCGAGCGGGAGGAAGTTGAGAGGACGCAGGAGACCTCGGAGCGTTCCGAGGTCGAGCCGCGAGAGGAAGTGTTATTTAGGGGAATGTCCAAATCGGAGACCAAGAGTCATAGTTGCAGGAGAGAATTTCACATCCAGCTAATACCTACTCATCTCTGGCCAAGCAGAGCAACAACACGATGATGTCGAGTATAAGCCCGAGTGAAGAACAACCGGGTTCGAAGGCCAAGAAGAGCTGGAAGTCTTTGTACGATGAGCGCATGGCGTCACTACGAACTGAAGGTTTATCTTCCAGTTATGACCACCCGGAGATAACCCATCCGGATGTGAACTTCACACCGTCCCCAAGGAACGACATGAGCAGGAAGGCGTCGTCCGCCTCGCCGACCAGGCCCATGTCAGATGGGATAACGATGGGAGCGTCATCAACGTTCGACAGATTGATGACGTCGATGAGCAAGCAAAAAGGCGGTGCGTCATCAAGTACCAAGCTGCAGTCGCAGTTGACCTCATCTTCTTTGGGACTAACCCCGCCATATGGGGCAACTGGCGATATAAGTGACATGTTCGCTGGCGTAATGAATGGTCTGGATGAACTGAGACGGGACATGACTAAGAGAAAAGATCAAGTTGACGAGAGAGCTCACCAGGGTCGAGAGAATTTGAGAGACGAACTAACGCACGTCAAGTCGCAGGCGAGGGTTGATCAAGCTCAATTGATTCGCAACACCGATCAATGCCTGGCGGAGAGCCTGGCACAGGTAAACAAGGAGTCAGAGGAAAGAGAAGCTACGATGACCAGAGAGAACGAGCGATTGTTGAACGATCATGATAATACCTACGCCCATACGATGACTAGCCTGGAAAAAAGGTTAGATGCCAAATCTGATTTAATGATGCGGAAGCTTGACGCGATCTTGAATGGGAGCAGTTGGGAGGAGCGTTCCAACCCAAGGGAGCGCTCACGCCATGCGAATGATGAAGATGGTACGGGCAGTTATACCAGGGGCCCAGCAAATCTCAAGAACGAACTACGAACCTAGGAATAGGGAGCGACCAAGGGCAGCCCCGTCGAGGCCTGGCTGGACGAATCCGGTCCCGCCGGAGGCAGATGCCACTCCAGAGACAAGGTTGCCAACTGTGCCACAAGTCAGTTCAGTGCCAGATCTGACTACAGTCTCACAGGACACAACGATGTATGCCTCCATGTTTGAGCCTCTGAATAAATCTCTCGAGACATTCATCACTAAACTCTCGAAGTCAAACGAGAGAGGAGAGAGGTGAAGAAGGACACTGAAAAAGCCGAAGTCATACAAAGACGAGTCAGACGGCTGTATTGATACTTGGATGGAAGTGATGAAGTTGCACTTTGAGGAAGAGAGTCTCTCCAAGAAACAAGAGTGCAGCGCGCTAACAAGCAACCTGGAGGGTACTGCACTAAACTGTGTAATGGCGAAAAGAACCAATGAGAGAGACAGCGCTCGCAAGATATTCGACATCCTGCTGAACCGTTTCGGCTCTGGAGTACAAGGGCACCAGGCTATGGTGAAGTTCGAAAAGAGGCGTCAAAGAGATGACGAATCCATAGACAAATTCTTGGACGACCTTGAATTGCTTAGGAGGAGATGCAATCCCGATGAGAGAATATCCGAGCGAAACTTGGCGATTGCTTCGAAGTTCATGGACGGAGTAAAGAGTGAGGATTTGAAAACAATATTGGCCACACACTTCACCCTGTCACTTGACCAGGTACCCAACCCCGATGATTTGAGTATGAAGTCACGCGAGTATTTACTCGTAAGACCGAGGGCGCAAAACCGTTGCAGCAATTATGGTAACTACAGCGGGACAAACACTGGTGTGAACTCCAGTTGGTACAAACCTCGCGATGACATGGATAAGAGGAGGTCTTGTGCGAATTGTGGTTCGATGTACCATCACGTTTCCGCGTGTTCTGCATACAAACAGAACATGAAGGCAATAGGCTACTTTCTCGACAACGTCGACGCGACCGACGAGGATTAGGAGGAGTGCGTCAGAGGGCTCATCAAGAAATATGGTCCGAGGTGCTTCTTCTGTAATTTGGAAGGACACTTCAAGTCGGATTGCACTCAGTATTGCACTCAGGCGCTTTCGGGTGTCAAGGCCAGTCGAGCACGTCTGATGAACGAGGCCGAGTCTCGGAGAAAGGAGACTACACCGAGCACCTTTACGAATAAGAAGGTAAAAACACTGCATGACGAGGTGGTAGCCTCGAACCTGGAGGCAGAGTCGGCGAGCTCACTCAAGGTGGATTACGGTCTGGCGGCAAGGACATCGGTCTGGCGGCAAGGAGCTAGCCACGAAAGAAGTGGAGCAATGGGTAAGGTCGGAGCTGGAGAGCACAGATCTTCGGGAAAATTTTAATATTCTGGGTAAAACGACGGAAAAAAAAGACAAAGAGGAGCCCAGGAAGCAGGGACTAAAACTGAACGTTATATCTGGTAGAATTTTTGGCATGACGAAGGAGGGGACGAAGATAATGTCCATTATCTCAGTCGCAGGGCACCAGGAGGTCAAGAACTTGAGTGAACCATCCGAGATTACACTAGTCCACCTATACATTTATGCAGACTACCTGAAGGAGAAAGATCCCAAACTGGACTCCAGGGCAGTGCGAGCGCTGCTCACAACAGGAGGTCCCAGGCTGATGAAAGTGGATGGACATTATATCGAAGTCCATGGCCCATACCCGATTCTAATGAATGTGGATGGCATCAATATCTACACAAAAGCTCACGTAACTGATGCGAACGATCAGATTGGCCGGATATACATTGGTATAGAGGAGCTGAAGGTTAGACGAATCGGACACAACGCCATGCTCGAACAAGATGCGGTGCACATAGGTTGCGAGGCCGATCTAGCCGCACACGTGCTGGACGTGCAAGGCAGACAACTTTCAGTAAAGGGACTGCTAGACACGGGAGCAGTGGTTAGTGTCATGCCAGTCAAAACTTGGACCGACATGGGTTTCGAGAGGTCGGATCTAATACCGACAAACATCAGGTTGGCAGCTGCCAATCAGGGAGCGATCTATGTGACTGGACGAACCCCGATCATTTCACTGCAGCTCGGAGGAAGACATCTTTGGATGAGCTTCCTAGTAGTGGAGAATTTGGACGAATCCGATCAGTTCATCTTAGGAAGGGACTTCCTACGCAACTTTGATGTCACGATCGATCTCAATGACGGGTTGATTAGGATCATGGATCCTGAGAGAAAGTATGAAAAGAAACCCCTCAATAAGATCTTAATTAACCAGGCCAAGGTGCCGATTTTTCTGGATCGAAAAGTTAGATTGAAACCAAACCGAGCCGTAATAGCGACGTTTAGTATGAGTAACTTGAATGAACTCAGCAATGACAGACAGGTGTGTCTGGTACCAAATCTAAACAATAAAAGCTCGGCTATTTTAGGAAGAAGCTTCTCACTCACTCAGAGCGGACTGTGTGTGAGTTTGTTGTTGAACACAGAAGCAACAACAGTGACAATACAGAGGGGAAAGAAACTTGGCTATGCCTTGCCTCTGAACACAGACTTTCAGAGTGTGGAGAACTTGAAAAAATTCGATGTAACTAAATGTCCCTTGCATGCGAACCAAGAAGGTATATTGAAGAGAGTAAATGAATTGAAATCTTCTAGGAAATTGTTTTCAATGAAGTCGGAAACAGATGATGGGCTGTCTTGTTGTTCCATCTTTCCCGAGAGGCCGACAGAAACAGAGTTAACAGCGAATAAACCGGTCTTACCTGAGATAGAATATTTGAAGGGTAAAATATCAGACAAAGAACTAGATTCGCTCAGGTGCTAAGTCGGAACGCAGACGTTTTTTCGAAACAAAAGGCCGACATAGGTTGCTGTAATTTTGTAGAACACGAGATTGAGATAGAAGAGGGCTCGGTACCTCATAGGGAAGGAGCGAGAAGAATGACCCCTCACAAGTCAGAAGCGTGCAGGAATGAAATCGAGATGTTAATGGAGTATGACATGATCGAGCCGTCGAAGTCCCCGTGGGCTTGTGGCGTGGTCATGGCGAAGAAGAAAGGGGGGCAACTCAGGTTTTGTTGTGATTTCCGTTATCTGAACGCAGTGACTATAAAGGACGCATACCCGATTTCCCGCATCGATGAGAGCCTATCCAAGCTGGGAGACGCGAAGTTCTTCACGACGTTAGATTTGGGCTCTGCGTTCTGGCAAGTGCCACTCCGAAAGCAAGATCGTGAAAAAACAGGCTTCGCGTGCGAGCTGGGATTGTTCCAGTGGAAGAGGATGCCGTTCGGATTGTGCAACGCGACGGCCAAATTCAAGCGACTGATGGCCCAGGCACTCACGAGCATGACTAAGAAATACGGGAATCTCATCATGTGTTATGTCGATGATGCCGTGATTGCAACATCAACCTTAGAGGACCACATAGAGAGGTTGGATGAGATGTTTACTTGCATGAAGCAGGCGGGCCTGAAATGTACACCCTCTAAGTGTGAAATCCTCAGAGACTCCATAAAGTATCTGGGCCGCCTGGTGGAGAAGCATGGAGTGAGACCAGATCCTGAAGCGGTCGAAGCGGTATTGACCTGGAAGGCACCTAAAACAGATACACAACTGATGAGTTTTTTGGGATTTGCTAATTATTATCGAGAATTTATCAAGGGGTACGCTGACAAAATATACCCCATGCAGCGGTTGATGAGAAACGAGGGCAAAAAGTTCACTTGGACTGATGAGGCACAAGTTTCATTTGAGAACATCAAACGTTAACTTTGCGAGGCACCGGTCCTCGGCATGCCAACAGAGAAGGGGATGTTCGTGCTGGACACGGATGCATCAGTGGTTGCGATATCGAACATACTTCACCAGGAGCAGAAGTGGAACGGGAGAACGGTTCTCCGTCCGATAGCCTACGGGAGTAAGGTCCTGAGTGATACTTAGATGAAGTACGGCGCACCAAAAGCGGAGATGTTCGCGGTAATCACTTTCGTGGAAAAATACAGGGCCTACTTGAGGAGTGCTCCCTTCAAGTTACGTGTGGATAATCGTGCCCTTGCCTGGCTGAAAACCTATTCGATGGACCAAAGTTATATTGGTCGTTGGATCGTGCGCCTAGATGGATACCACATGATCATAGAGCACCGTACCCGTGACAAGCACCAGAACGCAGATAGCCTCAGTAAAAAGACAGAATTTTATGAACGCCTCGACGAGAAGCAGGCTAACCAATCGGAAATCAAAGACGGGTTTTCATTTCTGGACAAGGAAACCTACGACAAACTGCCACTTACTAGGTGGTTAGACAAGTCAAGGCATCCTATACCCGGACACCCTGACCTTCCAGTGGAGACGGCCGCGGAGATAAAGTTTTTAGCCAGGGGCGAGCCCGTTCCGCTGGATCTGCTAGTCCGATCCATTTTGGTACAGCAAGAACCTACCAGGCTGGGTATAAACAGCATAGCTCTATTGAACAGGACGGTGAACTTGGCGCCGGACGACATGGGGAAGCTCCGTGACTTGTTGGACAGGGAAGTGGATAGGCATGATCGCGAGTGGATGGAGACCATGCAGCGGTTGACTGTCACTGAGAAAACAGAGAAGAGGCTAGTGTCCATTCGCAGCCGAGGTGTTGAATGGGATTGCAGGTCGATAGTCAACCAGCTGGTGAGCTCAATGCCGAAGGAGGTCTTCTTGAGAATTTCGTTCACTGAACATGGGACACTGAATCAGACCCAAGCCACTGAAGAAGTCAGGATCAAGTCGATATCTAGCTTCGCGAGGAAAGTGCATTTCACGGATGCAAGAGAAGAATACGAGCCGAGCCCAGATTGTTCGTCCGGGGACGAGACAATGTCCGGGGAGTCTGATACCTTCGAGCCCGTCAAGGACGACTTGCTGAGGAGTCTGACACTTTTGAGCCCGTACAGGACGACTTGTCCGGGGAGAGGTTGTTTAGACAACTGAGGGATAGAATTTTGTCCGGGGAGTCGGATTCGAGGCAACCGAGGGACAGAGTTTTGTTCGGGGAGTCGAGAAACATCTCAGACAACTTGGAATATGGTGTTGGGGAATCAGTCGGCTCAAGGGTTGACTCGAGGCCCCAGTCCTGGGACAACACATCTGAAACAACTTCCAATTCCGATATATCGGAGATCGCGATCCACTCCTTGTTGGTAGACCGAGAAATGGATCAGGATCCAGACAGGGACATGTACACCTCAGATGAAGAGGGCAATGTGGTAGATAATGCCGCCGATGAGCTCGAGCTGATAGCAGTCTCGAAACGCCCAACCAGATTGCTGCCACATGGTACGGTCGTCCGTACCAATCTGGAACCACCTGTGCAGGAGGCGATGCCTTTGAAGAAGATATGGTGTGTCAAGTTGATGGACGATGCTCATGCTCCGGAGATATTGAGCGGGCAATTAAACGTGATAAAGACGTATCTGAAAGCCAGATACCGGCTGTCGGATCTCCTAAGGGCTCAACGAAATGACAGAATGACGAGCAATCTGAAGAGATGGATCGAGAATGGAGCACCTGACAAAGGAGATTTGGAGGAGGACAGCTACAAGATTTTGAAGCAGTTTAACATGAAGAGAAAAGACCTACTGTACCTGAATAAAGACGGAATCGTAGCCTGTAAACAAAAAGAAGAGGACAAGGTCCTTTACAAGTACAATTCGATAGTGTTGCCACAGTTGTACCAGACTGAATTGCTCTTTCGTTCACATGATCAAATGGGCCATCAAGGAGTGGACAAAGTGTACAACAGGATACAAAAACGATTCGAATGGCCGGGATTGAAGAAGGCTTGTGAGAAGTGGATTGCCGCATGCCTGTCATGTCAACAGGCGAAGGATCCCAGGAAACTAAGGTTCCCCCTACAGTCGATAGAGTCGTCGGGATTCAACGAAGTGGTGCAAATTGATCATCAGAAGATCTGCATGACAGCATCGGTGGAAGAAACATGCGATCATTTGATAAACATGTGGATAGCGAGGCATGGCTGCCCCATCACATTCCAATCGGACAATGACAAAGCATTCGTGGGTGATCTCACGAAGGAGTTAATGAAAAGGTCAAGTAGCGTAGGCCCACTCGACCACTTATCACCCGAAAACGAATGGCCTAGTCGAGAGCCAAAATTGCACACTGGTATCCATGCTGAGAGTCTATTGCTCACGCTACATGGATGACTGGGACAAGCACTTTCCGCAAGTGATGGGTGCTTACAACAGCACGGAGCATTCCACCACGGGAATAAGTCCGCACATGATGCTAACGGGTCACGAAAAAGCGCTTCCGTTGACGTTTTTCTACCCTGAATATGAAGGGAAGAGAACAGCACCGCAAACGTACGTGCGGGATGTCATTAGAAGACAGCAGGACCTCAATGAATTATGCAGGAGGAACACGCAACAGGCGCAAATTAGACAAAAAAGGAGGTTTGATAAAAGGACAACCGATGCATAAGCCTACTCAGTTGGCGACTACGTCTGGGTGTTCCAGGAAGTAGTTCCACCAAAAGGAACCAAGAAATTATTAAAGAAATGGCGTGGTCCATTTCAGATAACTGAGGTGCACCAAGGAGGTCATTTTTATCGATTGAGCACTGGAAGAGCAGCTCATTACGAAAACATCAAACCACACAATGCCTCGTCAGAGGACTGGTGCATCCCAGCGGACATGCAAGAGGGAGACTATTTGATAGTGGATCCTGCTTGTGAGGTGAATTAAAGGGGTACTCGCGACAAAAACGACGGGAATGAGGTGGTGGATGATTGCGACCTACCACTGGACCTGAAGTTGACCGAGCGAGTAGAGGTGGACGATGAAACTGTACCTTATGCCGAGGAAGACTGGGACTGCCCGGAACAAATCGAAATTGACAAAGGAATACAGCCTGACTTTCCTCTTACCATAGAAACACGCCAGAGCAAGAGAGGAAAAAACAAGAAGAAATACAATCCATACGGCGAGGATTTCGTCGTAGACAGGATAGTTGTAAGTGATATGATGGACTCGCTGGTAGGACTGGACGAAGTGGCGGTGCTCGAAGAAATCGACTTGGTGAATGACATGGATCAGGACTGGATCGACGATCGATCAGAACCGGAAGTGGAGTTCAAACCAGAAGCGGAACAGATTCATGAGCAAGAACTAACGACATTTCGGGTGCTCGAATGGCTCCATGATCTGCCAACAGACCCAAGAGAGACAATCCTGACGATTCAGGACGTCGATAAAGACGGCATCAAATACGTCAGTCATGACAATACCGAGTCCAACTGGGTCGCGCCAGATGGTCCTCTACGTGTTCCACAATCCAACCTCGATCTCTTAGACTTTGGGCGATCGACGGGGACGTCGATGGATATTTTTGTCCGGGGAGTGGGGGTAAGACTCACCCACACCAAAAATCTGATGTTAAAAAAATCGAAATTGGCAAGAGAAACCGGAGAACTAGAGACAGAGGGCGAGAATGCTAAAAAAAACCACCTTTTGGACGAATTTTTGAATCATATTTTGACCTGCCGAACCATTATTCAAACAATATCGTCATAACGGACAGCGATTTTATTCACGGAACGCACATGCGCTATAGCGATAACCGCGGACGTAAGCTTCAAAACAGCACTAGCGGCTGATTTCAAAAGAGAGTATAAGAACATCGAATTTTTATGGAAACAGAGGCCTGGTGTGGGAGGAATGATTGCGCTGCCCCCTGTTGCATCACAGATACCAGGGAAATATTTGTGTTTCCTGGTTACTAAGGCCACTGATAGGCAACACGTAGATCCAGAGAGTTTGGTATTGGCCTTGACTCGACTTAGGGATTTTCTGGTTGAGAGAGGAGTGGCCTCTCTCTCGTTACCAGTTTATGATCCTAATAGGGGAAAGCTACATCCGAGAGAGTTGTACGCCCTTGTACATGTGATAATTTCAGAAACTGGCATAGAGGTTTACTTACATAAAAAACACTATCTGAGCATATGCTAGGAATTACATTCGGCAATAAGTGGTTTTTATTTAGTTCACTTGATAAGAATTAGGGTCAAGTTTTAGATTAGGATTAAGTTTTAGGTACAATATAAGGGATTATGTTTGTATGTGATAGTGTAGATGTGTGATGTTTATGTGTTATGTTATTGTTATGATATGTTTTATGTTTTGTGTCATAAAAGACCTAGAATACTCCAGGTAGTCAAGGTGACAGCGCTCATTTGTGCTACCTTGACAAAGATACAGGTGGACGATCCACCTTGGTGCTAAATTTTTAAGTCAGAATTGAGAAGAGAATTTCCTTGAAGAGTCTTAAAGATTTGAATGATGTTTTATCCAAAAATGATGGTTTTAAGTCGCGACTTGTTTTTTAGATCTTGATTGATC
This sequence comes from Symsagittifera roscoffensis, assembly GCF_963678635.1. NCBI lineage: Eukaryota > Metazoa > Xenacoelomorpha > Acoela > Convolutidae > Symsagittifera > Symsagittifera roscoffensis. Next base: position 84,836,056 of record NC_087062.1, read on the forward strand.
AGAAATTGTTTATTGAATTCAGTGAATCAAACGACCCGGAAGAAACTACACGATAACAAGAATCAACACGATAAGAAATGGGTGACACGAATGAACTAATGTAATTCCTCTCAGCGAGTCTAGGAGCGGCTCTAGACGAGATCTATCAGCGGCTGATCGATTGTGACTTTACACGAGAAGACCCGGGGCTGGTGATGTTTGTGGTCGCGCTCCTCAATGCGTTAGGACGAGAGGGTCGAGGGAATCGCCCTACAGAAGTGGTGTTGATGTTGGCCTTCGGTGAGTCAGGGACCGCCGAGAGAGGTCGAAACCGACTGATGAGATGGCGGCGTGGAGAAATGTCTGGCCACGACCTGGCTCGTGAGCCAGGACTTAGGTGAACAGAGGGACCACCGGCTAGGTGAGATGCCCTTGCCGATCCAACCTGCGCAGCCATTCATCGGAGCGAAAAGACAACGTGATGGGCAAGGCCCGTCACATTCAGTCGACTCTCCAACAGCCGCTCCTCCTCCGAAGAGAGTGAGGGTGAGCGAAATAGAGATCCAGACGTCGGAGACGATTGAGACGTTGGAGAAGAAAGAGAGAGATCAGAGCAAGCTGTGCGCCAAACTCCAGGAGTATAGGGCGATAGCTCGAGAAAGAGACGAATGGAAAAAGAAGTACGAGGATCTGCAGGTGGCCTACAAGGAGGATGAAATAAAGCACCTGACGGAGCTGTATATGGCAAAGGTGTGCCAAGTGTCACAGGAGGTTCTGGCGACGATGAAGTCCTCGGAGGGATCCAGGGACACACGCCCCAAAACAAGAGTACAGGAGCTGTGTACATCGAGAGGGACCGAGGCTCCTCAGCAGACACAACAGTCTGCTCCCAGTCAGAGGAACACGATACCAGACCCTTCTGACACCTATCTCGCTCCCCACTTCCAAGAATCATTCAACCAAGTGGCCAGAGCAACAATGGATGAGATTAACAGAACCACTGGGCGGAGATTGGGTAGGATCGTCCCTTCCCAACGTCGTGATCATTCACCCAACAGTTCGGAGCGAGCGTCCCGCACGGTAACGTCCTCGGGGACTGTGCATGGCGGAACCTTTCAAAAGTCTCGCGTGGTAGACATTAGAAAGAATCTGATGGCACGTCACCAGTTCACGCAAGTGGCCGCGGAGCATCCTCGAGCCTGCCTGAATGACATGAGCTGCAACCCCGCTACGAGCGACCAGGTAATTCCCCCAGGGAATCGCCACTTGATCATAGGAGACAGTTTGATGAGGGATCTGAATGAGATCTTCGTCTATGGTCAGACTACCGCTCTGTCCTTTGGAGCAGCCTCAGTGGCTCAGGTCATCAAGATGATGGAGTTCCAGAGCAAAGATTACCTGGATACGCTGGTAATAATGCTGGGAACCAACGACGTCTCGAGAGCCCCAGTGACTCCGGAGAGCAAGTGGGAGCCTCTATTGGTCTGCCTCCTGAACGAACTAAAAGAGAAGTATAGGCCCAGGCTTGTGGTGCTGTGCACGATACCACAGAACCCGATGTTGGGCACCGTAGTGGCAGATTTTACGAATGGCAACGTGACCCGGTGGAACGAAATGACCCGCAGTCTGGTGAGAAACAACCCTGGCGAGCTGCGACTTCTGGATCTCGAGAACATGTTGCGCATGATTGATCACATCGCGCTCACCCGAGATGGGATACATTTCAACACTCAACGAGGGAGACACTGGATCAATGACGTATTTCAGACGCAGTTGAGGGAAGTGGAGCAGGAGTCGAGGGCGACCAGTTCACTGGCTTGGACCAGTTCGACCGGAGGAGGTAGAATAAGGGGAAGCGTGCCCGAATCCCTTGTCAACCGCCTAGGGCCCCTGGCAACGGAGACGGCTACAGCTGCACCCATCACTCCGAGCTCAAACGTAAGAGAGTGGCTAGGGACTGCTCCTCCTCCCAGAGCACAACCGCTGGAAAGCCGACTTGGGAGATCGGTTGATCAGAACAGGAATAACTCCCAGACCGTGTCTAGGAGGAATGACCCGCCCGCTACGGCAAACCCTGCTTCAGCAGCAGGACCGTCGACAAGCGCCGTGCCGGCGGAGGGAGTTGAACCAAGCAGCGTGCTGCTTTGGAACCCTCCAGACCCTAGTCATTGGGAACAGTACATGACGGACATGTCATCGAAGTTGAACATGAATACCTTGACGTGTCGGGAGGACGCAATGAGAATGATCGGCGGAGAAGGACCCACAGTGTCGCGACTATATCGAATACCAGGCGTGGATTGGCTGCTAGCAGAGCAGGAGCAGTTCAGCTCCACGACTACGCTCCAGCATGCAGACCTGAACGGATTGCCTCAGGACAATACCTTTGGACCTCTGAATACCCGGTCTCTTACGGACGTCCGCCAGAGAGCCAGGGAACTGACGCCACCTGCTCGTAAGGGCAAGTTTCAGACAGATAGCAAGCCTAACAACAAGCATCACATGATGTACAGGCAGTTTGCTAAACCACCAGGTCAGACGCCTGGCGAATATTCAAGAGACTACCCCCGAGCGACCACGGTGGATGGGGATGACAGGAAATACGAGGAACTGAAGGCCCCAGTTGGTGACGGCCTGTTTGTCGCCTATGATCCCTTGGATATGAAAGCGGCCAAGTACCTGATAGTGGCGAGTTCGGATTATCTCTACACGCCCCGTTTTCTCTTTTGGCCCGACGTGATTTTCTTGACGGCGCATAAATTGGACTGGGGACAGTCAATAGGCATGATGATAAGTGTGCGAAGGGTGGTCAGCATGGAACCGCAGGTGATAGTGGTTGCAGGCTCGAATGATCATCTGCAAAGCAGGGGTTTGTTGTAACGCTGACGGATGGGTCGATCCCGAGCAATGAGGTCATAGGAGAGGCGATAATGACATTGCTCTCGGCGATGGCTGAGGTAGAAACAACAGAAAAACAACGTTTCACCCAAAATGTAGTAAAGGTGGTCTTTGTGTTGTGACCAGGGTACGCTGCATTGCCAGAACCCCTTCAGTTTGTGTACACGATGGTCACAACGATAGCGGACGGACGGTTCAACGTAATAATTCCTGCCCCGAACAGAATGGTAGACCCTAACAATTATTACGTATCCCGATCTGAGCTTCCTGCCGTTTGGGCTGATATTTCCAATGCCATACAGGGACTCAAAGATTGTAGCACAACTCTGTTGGTGTTAGATGAGGTTCTGGGGTTGTAGCTGTCCAACTTCGCCAGGTTGCTGAAGTTAAGACCAGGTGTGGATGACGATCATCTGTTAGTACAACAGGTGGCTGACGATCTCTGGTTCAGACAGATGGATCACGCAGAGAATGAGCAGGGAAGGACAGTCAGGAAAAACATGACATCAGCGGAAGAAGATCTCATGGCAATGGCTTTGCGCACGAAGCCGCACAACAACTTATGGTTGTACTTGTCACCAAGACTGTGCACCTTGGGAGAGGACGCGTTCGAGCATGCGCCGGCAGTGATCAAAGAGATACACGCGTATCTGAAGAACTTGTTTGATGCCCGGGAGTTAGCCGGGGGTATGATGTTGAAATTGATGCAGGATGTCAACACGATGTCGTTGGAAAAGTTCCAAGCTGACGTGCTGGCCACGAGGGCACAATATGAACGATCAGATGCTATCTTGGATGGAATGGGAGTGGGATGGACGCCATCCTTCCTGTCGACGTGCTATCCGAGGGCATCTCGGAACCTGATCGCGAGCTTCGTCAAGGATATCAGGAAGCTGTCAATTGGCCTGATATTAGCTCTGTACGTGACATTTGGTCATGAGAATTTCGTGAAGGGGCCGGCGAACCTCTTCACCCAAGCGTTGGCAGATTTGAGATTGGATGGACTCCTGACTGTGATTGCCATGACCTACGGTCGGCTGGGTGATTTGCCTGTGCTGTTGCGTTACCCCAAACAACTCCAGGGAGCAAGTCGTGAGTTCAACGCGCAGTTGAAAACCGCCTCGCTCAGGAAAATGAAAGACTGGAGGACTCTCCTGCTCCAATATCTCTTGCAACAGAACAGAAGTGTCACAGGAGAAGATAAGGTGGCGACGGATGCGGGTGAGTGTAAGCAGTATTGTGGCACGCCCTTGCTGACAGATTTGGCTGTCATGATGCGGATCGATCCGTTGGCTCTGATTCACGGACTGCGGGAATTCGTCACGGTAGTGTATGGACCGGTGATGTCTTTCGTGTTCCCGGACGTGCAAGTCAAGGCATACAGGAATTCTGTGTTGTATGTCAACCTGGTCTCAGTCGTAGATTGTTCCGTGCTGAATTGGGTAGAGCAGAGGGAGCTGAGAGGGCTGGTCAGTGACGATAGGCTGTTCGGAAGAATAGCGGAGCCGGGTTGGGTGTTGATGGATTTCATCAACAACTTCAATTGCCGAATGGGCCGCGAAGACCTTTCCCACATCCAGTTTAACCCGAAGCTTTGGAATCTGAGACCAGTAGTGAAAGATTCAGGAGCGGTAATGAGAGTCCCACTTTTGCCAGAGGCCTACTCACACGTGAAAGAGAACCAGCAAGCGTGGCTTTCCGGGTCCAGGCCGTTGCCGGGCCAATGCCCCCGATACGCACCGATAAGGAGGATGTTGTTGGGAGTCACATCTCCCGTCATTGCCCCTCGCATCGGAGCAGCTCGTGATGCAGAGAGGAGAATGCTGAAGTGGAGTGATGGGATGGAGCCGCGCTTCATCAGTTGGAACGTTGCAGCCGCGCACACATTTGACTTCACATTTCCTGATGCTTGGAGCAGGAAAAAGATCAAAGCACCACCTTCCAGGAGACCAGAGGTCTCGGCTGAGATGTGGAACAAGGTGTATGCTCCCACAGATGACTTTTCAAGACTGAGGTGGTCAGGAGAAGTTAAAGTAGTGACGCTGGAAGTGGCAAAGGAGTGCAGAGGAGGCTCATACATAACGATAGAGGACCTGGCACCGCATGGCGAGGAGTCCGTAGAATTCCTCGTGAATGATGAATTGTTCTATCACGCAGGAGACCTGACCGTACCGGCGGGGCCGGACTCGGGCATAGACACACGACAAGGCCCTTCAGGACCTAAGCCAAAACCTGATGCGGATGACGATGAATTGATGGATCAGGACGATGACGACATCGGGGGAAAGACAGAAAGCCGGGTGAGACGGATCTAGGAGCGTTGGAGAGAGACTTGCTGGAGTACCGATTAAGGGAAGACGACGACGGGGAAGTCGATGGGAGTCTGTTGCTGATGACGCCATCGTCTTCCATGTCCCCTACAAAGGAGGCGTCGGCCGACTTATCCCCGATGGACCCAACAAGTGCCGAATTAGGGATCCACAAAGATTGCTCCATGAGTCACCGAGGAGGAGAAAAATTGAAGAGTCAATTAGGGTATCCTTCCTGAGTACGCTACCGGAAGAGGAATGGGAGAGATACCAAAGTGAACTAGAAAGCAAGACAGGGGCAACCTGGAACCGAGTGAACTTCATGGAAAGGTCATGGGACGGGATACGACGATATGGGACGCAGTCTATAATGAAGGTGGGATTGAACCAACCCATTATGCGTGAGGTCCTGGAGAAAATAATGAACTCCACAGAGTCTGATGTTCTGACCGAGTCAGTTACAGAGGACAGTGCCGATGATCAGCAGGTCACGAAGAAATTACCCGTCAGACGAGCCAGAAAAGGGCTGAAGCGACTGAAAGGGAAGACAGGAAGTCGAGCCATGAACCAGAGGGTGGTGAACTCAAAAGCCAGAGCAGTGGTGGCCTCTTTGACGAGCGCAGGTCGTTCAGGCGAGAGCGGGCAAGGAGATATTGCGACGCTGACCGGGGGAGAAAAAGAGAACCTGATACCCCCTATGCTCTTGGCATGTCTGACCACAACAGCCACGAAATCAAAGAAGACTGCACGAAACCTAGCAGACACTAAGCTAGAGATGGAGATCAACAGTCAGTGTGGATCTGGAGGAATTGATGATTACAGGCCCTTGCGAACCAACATGGCCAAGATGAAACTGGAGGGACAACTCGACGTGGTCGAGTACAGTCGAGTCACTGTGCCGGAATCGGTCCACATGGGAGATCCAGCAGGGGGTTATGTGGAGATGTTGAAGGCGAGGAACTCCGCGAGAGGGCACCTGATGGCTTGGAGCGAGAAGCGAGCCATGCAGGAATATCTGAAAGGGCTTACGGAGAATTCTAACTTAAATCGGAAAGAATACGGCACGGTAATGTCCTCGGAGGCGAACGAAATCGGGCGGGAAAAACTACTGGAAATCTCTTGGAGGGCGGCCCTCCAAAGATACTTCGACGAGACGAAGCATGCACCTGCGACGGTGGCAGCGTACCTGGCTCACCCGTGCACGAGAACTGACCTGCAAGTACGGTTGGCTTGGTGCTTGATGGGCATCAAGAAGGCGGAATATGAAGCCAGTAATGATTTGAAATCAAAGGAACAGGAGCTGGAGTTGATGGAAGCCCTGCGAGCGTTGATTTCAAAAGACGATTCTGCGATAGCCTGGACTAAGCGTAAGGATGCCCTGTGCTTTGTAAGGTTCGTGGTAGATCGTATCCCCACTCCTGTTTTGGGAGAATGCATAAAGATCATTCGGCAAAAGGGAGTTGACTGCGAAAGAAACTTCCTCAGGGCACTCCTAGAACTATATCAGGATATGCCGTTGGTTGTACCAAATAGGGAGTCGAACGACATGGAGAGCTATCGCAAGTTGGAAGAAGTAAGAAGGTATTCCAACAAAGGATTGAAAGTGAGCCGGGAGTTGATTGAAACAATCAGGGCACAAAAAGACTTTGCAACACTAGGGAAACTGAAGTCGTTCCAATATGTGTCTGGCATACCGGGGATGGCGTATAATCCCTTCGTGAATGAAGAAGCCAGGGTAGCATACTTCGACTATGAGCAAGTCGCAGTGCTCAATTTCTGGGTCGAAAGGATTAAGGAAACTGGAATGCTGATGGTGGAACAACCCAAGCTGGGAATTATTTTGGAAGAACGAGTGGTCGAACCCTCGGTTCCCGAGCTGAAGGGGCAAGTGAGTTTTGATTGTGGTTCTTGGGACGGTCCCTTGAAAACCAGCCTAGTAACCATGTGGGAGCTCATGAAGCCTTCTTGGTGTCCCCATCCTAACGCCGGTTTAATCTGGGACATGACGGCGGATATCACGTTAGACCTGGATGATGACGCGAGTCTACACGATCTGGCCATGATACACCATCTGCTGGCCATGAGGATGACGAAGCGAAAGCGCAACCCATCCACGGAGCCATCCGAGGAAAGTCCATCGAGCAATTGGTTGAGGCAAGGCACCTGTTAAGCTCAACATAGTGGGATGGAAGGACATGTTTGCAACTTGGGACACTGCCTAATTACGCTGAGTGAGCAGCATCAACAATTGGCACGATTGTACGGAAGATTGAGCATGTCGGATAAGAGTGGAATGGAGTTGATCGCGGACTGTCATGGGGTGACGGATCTAAACATGACCACAGCCTTGAGATTTTGTAGCATGAAGAGCTCGATAGAATCGCTTGAGCGCCTGCAGTGTGCCCATGAGCTAGTCACGTCCCTCAGCGTGGAAGAATTCCCTGGAGCATTGCAGACAGAGCAGAAAATTGGAGGCTGGCGAGAAGCGCTTTAAAATGAAATGAATCTGAAAGATAGTGAGGCCTATCATAGACCTACTGGTTCAAAATATCTGGTGGGTTCAAGCTCCGCAACATATTGCAATAGTAGTTATCCTACACACATGGTGGTGATAGATGCGAGGACGCAGCAGGTGTTGATTGACCAACTTTTTTCTGTGCCAAAGTGCGTGAGGTTGGCCAGAATGTCGGAGAGGTCATATGATTTGTTGGCGGAGATCTTTTGGGCAGTCCCGAAGAGATCTGAAGGCGATGTGCAAGACGTAGTGGGTGAAGAGTTCATGAGGTTGAACGAAGGTAATGTGAGCGAGTTCCAGAAGCAGAAAGCGAGTGGAGCGTTACCCACTGAATTCGCCACCATAGAAGAGAAAGACGATTTGCACAGAATTGTGATGGAGGTGGAACCGTTGCTGGGAGCCTCAGGGTATAGGACCCGAAGGAACATATTGAGGACCCATGGGGAGTATCCTTGTCACTGCTTGGCGCAGACGTTATGGTACCCCAAACGCGGGAATCTGATGCTAGTATGGGACGTGGAGGAGTTATACTCTACGGGGTTGCCCGATCAGAATCAACAGGTGTCAATCGTGGTGGTTAGTGCCATGCTGGCAGTTAGGTGGTTGGAAGCTAACGCGGACACAAGTGAACAGGAGACGGCCGTGCCGACTCCTGAGCAGCTGAGCAACGTAAAGATGAGCCGCAAATTGGATCTTTTTAGAACCACCTGCAAGGTTCTGAGAATACCCAAAGCCATTGAAAGAATATGGCCAAGGCAAAGGTTGATGCATTGGTTCCGTGCAGTGATGACGTCATGGATGTATGAACGCGCGAAGCGTCACATGTCGAGGAACACGGAAGCCTATCAATCTTTCGAGCTAGATATAGGACCGAGAGCCTATAAGAGAGCATTCCTGAGGCACAGAAACGCGGTCACCACGGCGGTGAAGCGAGTAGCTGGAGCGCCTTGTGTAACTGAAGATGAGAAGAAAGAGGTCTTAAGAGCTGACCTAGAGAGAAATGTGAGCCTGTGTCTTCACAACAGCTTTTGCAGGAACCGGGAGCAAAAGGTGAATGTGGACTTGCTACCTTGTTGCAAACCGAGGCTTTTGGAACAGGAGAGTTGGGGCACGGCCCGCAACTCCATGGATATGTCGGAAAAACGATTAGAAGACAGTGAAGCTGAAGATCAGGATGGAGAAGCAATGGAATGAAGATGATGGAGCGAAGAGGAGAAGTGAAAACGTGAACAAGAAAGGAAGAGAAGGAGAGAAAACTTGATTGTCTTTGTGTGTAGAAACTTGAACTAATCAACCAAGTTTGATTATTGAACTTGTTAAACTTTTTGTTTTGATCTTGTTTGGTCAGACCAAACTTTGAAAATTGTTGCAATTGTTAAAATTGTTAAAATTGTTGATTTTAGTTATGACTATTTATATATATATACATGGAGAACATAGGTGAGTATATTTACCTATTTAAACACGACTGAAGTTTTTAACCTGTGTAAGACACAATTTCACTGTGTGGCGACATGGTAAGTTTGGGTAAACTTGCTCGGAAAGGGTGAATAACTCAATAACTTTCCTAGCCACAGAGTTTCTTAGTTTTAATATCAAATAGGAGAGCATAAATAATTGATTATACTTGGTGAGTGACGTTAAGGTAATTTTAACGGGTGCGTGGCCGTGCCACGTCCCAACTTTTTAATCACAAAGAGCGAAAAAAAGTTTTATGGCAAGATGACGTGAGTAGTCAGAAAAGAAATTTTATCTAGAACACTCCTCATGGTGCAATTTTTGTGAAAATGTTGGAAGACAGTGAGAGGTAGTACAATGCCATTTGTGACACGTAGTGAGTTGAGGTGGAGTAGATAAACATTTTCTTATGCGATTTGTAAGATTGATTATAGAGAACTGGAACACTACTTGACGATAACCCGGTGTTATGCGATCAATAGGGACATTGATGGGGACTTGTCCGGGGAGTATGTGCCATTCTGCCAGATTGGCACAGCGCAACATTCCGGCGGGACAGAAAAAGACGACTAAAGGCCTTAGTAACAAAGAAGTGCTGCAAAGGAGGGTTGAAATATTCTGGAAGTTTAACTGAATTCAAAGAGGAAAATCGGAAAAAAATCTTAGCCATTGCAATATCGATATAGCTTAAACGTGCAAAAACACTTTTGTTAAACCTGCAAAAACCTTACGTTGAAAAAGCTATAACATGGCGAGATAGTGAAGCCCGCATTTAAATATATAATAGATACCAACCAGACAAGAACCAGTTAAAATCTTCCGGCCAAAAATTGTTCTGACTTTTCCGCCTGAGTTCTACCTAAGAAAAACACTGGCGGCTGATAATACCGTAATCAAGTCTTTCCCATTCTTGCACAACAGCTTTTCGCGTACTTCCTATTATGTTTCAGCATCCTACTACACAGAGAGGAAGCGGAGCTTCGCACCAATTGCGATACAAACTTTTACACAAAAATTAACAAATTTAAGAAAGTGATAAAAAAGGATAGACCTCTTCGATCTTAGATAATAGATCTTATGCACATTCTACAGTCATAGAAAAATACGCCAAATGGAAAAAAATTTTAGTAGAAAAATGACAAAAAAAAACAAATCGTAAAAAAAACTTATGTGAAACTAAGTTTTGGCGGCTTAGAATACGTATAAATAAGCTATTGTTAGCCTGTACGATCACCTTTTAGATGCTTTTTAGACGTTTTTAGCCCTTTGTGAGATCGAAGCTGTGACAAAAACCTAAAAGGGTGAAGCAAACACAATCTGACAAAGGCGTTGAGAAGGCCCGAAAGTATCTGAACACAAGGATGAGGTCTACTGGGGGGCAGCCCGCCAGGCTTTAAGGGTTGGCGAAAGTGCATAAAGTGAATACCCCATTAAGACCGGACCTCTCCTTGCCTGGTAGCCCTTTGTGCCGTTCTGCCAGATTGGCACAGCGCAACCTTCCGGTGGGACAGAAAAAGACGACTAAAGGCCTTAGTAACAAAGAAGTGCTGCGAAGGAGGGTTGAAATATTCCGGAAGTTTAAATTTTTAAAATTTCGATTGACGGGCAAGTATTTCTCAGAAATACAAGAAGACGGCCATTTTGACGAAAAAGAACAAAAAAACAAAACAACGACAAATATAGTGAAAAACGGTCGTGCGGGAAAACGAGAAAAACGGAGCCTCTTATCGTGGCAATAACACACGATAAGATCCTTAGCAGTGAAAACTATTGGAAAAGGAAGCTTCAGTGGGAAAGGAATATTCCGCGGAACCCTCCCGTGCCACAAATTGGGAGAGATAAGAACGTTATCTCGAGAAGATTACGGGAGCGGAGGCTTGGTCCCCCAGAGATTTTTATATGTTGAAGGACTGCAGTAAACTAACTTTTTAGCTACTCTGATGCCATAGATTTTTGAATTAACACCGGTATTATTTGATATTTTAGAATATGAGTAGCTAGAAAAAGGAAAGGGTCAATCCATCTCCAATGGATTTAATATAGAACTGTCACACAAAATCATAATAAAATAGGGTATTCGAGCCGTGTTTTTAATAGCAATCACGTAGTCTGAGGATCCGAGACTCAGCTATGTGGTTGTGTTCGCATGTAAACGAAAGCTGATCAAAAGTCGTTTGACTGATGGCCTAAAAATAGTAACTTTTTACTTAGCCCTAAGCAGACCAGAAAATCAACTGGCATGGTCGAGACGGTGAAAAACGAGTAGGATTAAGGTAACTGACGCCTGCCAGTCGTTAATGGGTACTTTTTTTACGCTCCGTCACTGTGTAGTATTTGGGCGAATGTTACCTTTATTATAACTTAAACAAGGTTCTTGCAAAATTTTTTGAGAAAATTGAGGGCGCAAACATCGAAACCAACTCACTAGATGCGAGAGAAATCTTAGAGAGCACTAATCTTAAGCCCAATGAAAATTTGATATCTCTAGATGTGAAGAGTTTGTACACAAATGTTGCACTGAAAGAAGCAATAGACATAGCTCTGAGAAAACTATATGAGCAAGATGAACCACCATCAATTGCTAGGAAAACCATGAAGAGACTGTTGAACATGGCAGTTAGTCATGTCCAATTCAAGTGCAATGAAACATGGTACGTTCAGAAAGATGGTTTGGCAATGGGGGCATGTCTTGCCGTTATTTTAGCAAATCTTTGGCTGAAGCAGTACGAAACTGCACTATCGAGGGATATTCCCGAAATGTTTTTGCCCGAGAAAGATCTTAACGGAATATGTCCCGAGTGCAATAAAAAAGTCACGTACAGGTCAAAAAGTGTAGAATGTGAATGCTGTTTGAACTGGTATCACGTAAAATGCGGTGATATATCAGATGATGAGTATCGAAATATAAGTGAAACCGTCTGGTACTGTAGAAAATGCATCGCAATAAGAGAGAAAAATAAGTCAGTGCAACAGGCTAAGTTATTTCTCCGTTACGTTGACGATATAGTGAGAACAGTGGAGGGTGATCCTGAAAAAGTGCTACGGGCTGCAAACTTACTACATCCAAATTTACAAGTCACAATAGAGACACCAAACACCAACGGAAATTTGGCATTTTTGAATTTACAAATTAGTATTGACAAAAGCAGGAAAATTAGCAGTGGGTGGTATCAAAAACCAATAGATACAGGTACCATACTAAATTTTAGAAGCTGCGCCCTCCTTCAGTACAAGAGAAGTTTGATTGAGGAACTGTTCACCGGGTTTTCCGCAGTAAGTCAACATGGGAAGAATATGATAAAGCTATGAAAATCAATCGTGAGCAGTGGTTGGATAACCAATATCCGGAAAGTTGGTCGTCGCGGGTTGCATCACATGCCCTTGAAAAGATCATCAGCGAGGGCAAAAACAAAAAGAACATGGCTGAGAAAAAGAAGCCCTGGGATTATAGCAGTAATTCACCACCCATCTTGATGGTCCAATATAGGGGGAATCACACTCAGACATTAGCAAAAAAAAGTGCGCGAAATCACCAATGCGCTGATAATATTCACAACGAGGAAAATGAAAACTTGTATGCCACCTCTAAAATCCTCCTTTTCCAGTGAACTGAAATCAAAACGGTGTACAGACTTGAACGTTGTGGGTGCAAATCCATCTATGTTGGCCAGACGGTCCGACATCTCACCACAAGGATTGAGGAACACCGAAAAGAGGATACCCCAGTTGGACAGCATATAAGGCAGTGTGGTAGTGAGAGTGGTAAGTCTGAGTTTAATTGGAAAATAATCGACCAGGCGTCCAGCAGCATCAAGTTACTTACATTAGAGGCGCTGCACATTAGGAAAGAGAGACCGGCAATTAACACATGCGACGAGTTTAGAAGTAGGGAGCTGACACTAAGGCTATAGTTCCAGAATCGGAAAATTCTGGCTAAATTAACAAAGTTTTGAAACAACTTACATGTTAGCATAAAAATTAGCGACAAAACGAAATTGTGAAAAAAAAAGGATGAACACTCTCAGAAACTTGTGACAAAATCTTTAAAGTTGTTACATAATAGTTGTTACATAATTTCAGTGATATTTATAAAGTTTTGATTGGTTGAATTTTTTTTAAATTTTGAACTAATCTAAATTGATTGGTTGATTTTTTTTTAAATTTTAACTAATATAGAATTTTTAAAACCTGAAGATGCACAAAAATGTGCGAAAACGTTTGTTTGAATTTACTCAAAATTTTTAGATCGATATTAGACCAAAAATTAAACATTTAAAGCCAGTTTTTCTAGACACAGAAAAAAAATTTAAACTTTTTTTTATGTCGTTCGAATCACAACTGAAAGGGCTAGAAAATGTTATATCACTCGATCTATTTCCATAAGTTTCTGGAGCACCTAATTTTGCGTGGAAATTAAAAAAACAACTAAATCACAAAAAACGTCATATCTTGAAAACTACGAAACTTTGAGCAGATATCTTTGGAGGCCAATTTCGCAACCCCTGAGAGCACCGTAACAGAGACTTAATATAATGATGGGATCATCAAATTTTTGTTAAAAATGTTAAAAAACGTCAAATCTCGAAAACTACAAGGAATTTGAGAAGTGAAATCTGGAGGTAAGATTGGTAACCCCTGAGTAAAGTCTGACAGCACCGATAACAGGTTTCGGAATTTCAACTTTTGTAAATTGTTTTCATTATTGAGTTTTCGGAATTTTTTTTAAAAAACACAAAAATTGTCGTATCTCGTACACTAAAAAATTTGGGCATTCATAATTGAAAGCTAATATCTCATCCTCTGTAGGAATCCTGGCGGCATCCAATATTGGGCTGCCTATTTTAAACTTGGTGAAAAAAAACACAAAATTCAAAGTGGAAAATCGGAAAAAAATCTTAGCCATTGCAATATACGATATAGTTTAAACGTGCAAAAACTCTTTTGTTAAACATGCAAAAACATTACGTTGAAAAAGCTTTAACATGGCGAGATAGTGAAGCCCGCATTTAAATATATAATAGATACCAACCAGACAAGAACCAGTCAAAATCTTCCGGCCAAAAATTGTTCTGACTTTTCCGCCTGAGTCCTACCTAAGAAAAACATTGGCGACTGATAATACCGTAATCAAGTCTTTCCCATTCTTGCACAACAGCTTTTCGCGTACTTCCTATTATGTTTCAGCATCCTACTACACAGAGAGGAAGCGGAGGTTCGCAACAATTGCGATACAAACTTTTACACGAAAACTAACAAATTTAAGAAAGTGATAAAAAAAAAAAGATAGGCCTCTTCGATGTTAGATAATAGATCTTATGCACATTCTACAGTCATAGTAAAATACGCCGAATGAAAAACAATTTTAGTAGAAAAATGACAATAAAAAACAAATCGTACAAAAAACTTATGTCAAACTAAGTTTTGACGGCTTAGAATACGTATAAATAAGCTATTGTTAGCCTGCACGATCACCTTTTTAGATCAAATTTAGAGCAAAAAATAATTTTTAAAGCCAGTTTTTCTAGACACAGAAAAAAATTTTAAATTTTTTTTATGTCGTTCGAATCACAACTGAAAGGGCTAGAAAATGTTATATCACTCGATCTATTTCCATAAGTTTCTGGAGCACCTAATTTTGCGGTGGAATTTAAAAAAAACAACTAAATCACAAAAAACGTCATATCTTGAAAACTACGAAACTTTGAGCAGATATCTTTGGAGGCCAATTTCGCAACCCCTGAGAGCACCGTAACAGAGACTTAATATTATGATGGGATCATCAAATTTTTGTTAAAAATGTTAAAAAACGTCAAATCTCGAAAACTACAAGGAATTTGAGAAGTCATATTTAGAAGCAAAACTTTGCATTTCCTGGGAGAACCCTGACAGAGCCTCCCTATAGAGATGGAAACCTCAAATTTTGTGAAATTTTTTTTATCTAAGTTCTTTGAAAAAAATAGAATAATCATATCTCACAAACTATGAGGATTTGAGCTGTCATATTGCGCCAGTCGGTCATATTTGGAAGTTTGACCTTGAGCTGAACGTTTAATCTTGACTTTGGGGAAAAAGTTGAGTTAAGGAGAGTTTTTAGGTTGATCCATCTGAAATGGATCAAAGGTTCACTGTCCGATAAAAACTAACGGTATACGTAATATTCCGACCCTGTTTGTAACGGCGTTTGTGTGTTTTGGGTAATTTGAGATCTGAGAATGAGAGCAGCCTTATTTCTAGAGTGGGTGGTTTCATAGTAGCCTTTAAGCTGTAACATGTTTTGTAGTCTCATGTCGCAAGTGAACCGATTTGGCTCCGACCACTTGAGGTAGAAAAACACAAGATATAGTGTCTCTGACTCTTGAGCCAATGGTTATAGGGCCTATTTTTCTTAAACTCAATTGTGACTTAAATAGACGACTGTTTCATAGTGTTTTTATGGTCCTCCTGGGTGTTTCTACGGCATCAAGACTACGGGATCGAACCCACGTGACACAGCTCCGGGCTACATGCCCATTCTAGGGTGCTGGTGGTACGGTTCAACGGGAACGTGTCCACCTTCTGGTTGTACCGTAATATCTTTTTAAGAACACTCGACAAAAATTCCCGGTGCGCTTTTCGAAACGAGGCCTAGCTAACCGAGTAATGGGAGCCACTAGGGGGACGAAAAACGAGTAAAAGACAAAAAATGAAACAAGAAAAAATGAAAAAGAAAACGAAAGGAACAAAAACCGGTAAAAGATTCAAAAAGGACTGTGGCTTTGGTTTTCAGATGAGATGGATCAAACCTTTACACTAATTAAAATAGTATACCCATACTGTTTTCAATTAAGACCAATCATCTCGATCAAATCAGCAACGTTGAACAGGTGCCCGAGCTAGGGTCATTCAAAGGGTTTTCAGATAGCGTTGCAAACTCAGAAGATCACTGGGAGACTTGACTGGATTAGGTGACGGGGCAAGTTAGAACTTGGCTGTCAGGACTGGGAACTGAGAGACAGAGGAAACGCGACTGGGAAAGGACTACTAGTAGCGTGATCAAAGCAGCACAGCAGTGAGAAGGGATCACAAGGGTGTTCTGCTTGGTCAAACGGGTATCGTTAAAATCCTTTTTATACTTTAGGAGATAAGTGTAAAAGTGATAATGCGAGTCCCCACTGTTTAGAGGAAACTTTTTTGCTTGACCAGAGCTTGGAAACAGGTTCTACGGACTTTCTCTCGAGAGATTTAGCACCCATCGCGCTTAGGGTAACTTTCGGCCTCAGTGGTGGGCTAGATAGGGGGGAGGTTAGCAGGGGTGCTGGTTAAGATAGAGGTTAGTGGTTGAAAATTGTAAAAAAGTAGGCTTTCTTAAAGTAACTAAAAAAACGGATATCGTCGATTTAGTTACATTAGAACAACCTAGTTACAGACTAACAACAAGAGTAACAACGCAAAGATACTCGATAGTAAACACGAATTAAGGTAGGTAACCTGGTCGAACCGAGTGGGGGGATCAAAAATAGACTGTTTTTGGAACCCAAAAGGTGAAAACCTCATAAGACTGCTAGTAGGGGTGAGGAAAAAAGCGTGACAGTCAGGTACATGACATTTTTTTAACGAAAGACGACAATTGTCGCCATTGCATTTTCGGTATACAATTTTTTCTTGGTTTTATTACTTTTCTCATTTGGTTTTTACAGTTTTTGGGCTTGACTTTTACTAAATTTTAGTGAAACAGCAATCATAAAACAAATTTAAACACAAGTTGTATTTCGACCTGCATTGAATCCAGGAAATAAAGGTAATTTTCAGGGGACTCAGAAAAATTTGGTGAAGAGAATTGGGTTTTGGGAAAGTTTCACACGAGTACTAGAGGTGGTACTGGGATAGTGGATTGGAAATTTCAACACTCGAGCTAAGGGGCAGAGAAATTCTTCACACGAAGCACCAGAAGTGGTACTGGGTGATGAACGAAGAGAACAAACACTTGAGCTACAGCAGTGGAAAAGGTAAAAGAGTCTTTGTGGCAGTCCTGGGATAGTGATCGCAGGGTCCCAACAATTCAGTACTAGGATAACGATCTAAGGGTACCAACACTTGATCGAAGCGTCCCAGGACTTTCTCGAAAGGTCCCAAGACTTTCTCGAAGGGTCCCAAAACTTTCTCGAAGGGTCCCAAAACTTTCTCGAAGGGTCCCAAGATTTTCTCGAAGGGTCCCAAGACTTTCTCGAAGGGTCGCAAAACTTTCTCGAATGGTCCCAAGATTTTCTCGAAGGGTCCCAAGATTTTCTCGGAGGGTCCCAAGACTTTCTCGAAGGGTCCTAACACTTGAGCGAAGGGTCCCAACACTTGAGCGAAGTCCCAAGACTTTCTCGAAGGGTCCCAAGACTTTCTCGAAGGGTCCCAAGACTTCACCGAAGGGTCATAACACTTGAACGAAGGGTCCCAAAACCTTAGCGAAGGGTTCCAACACTTGAGCAAAGGCTCCCAACACTTGAGCGAAGGTTCCCAACACTTGAGCGAAGGGTCCCAAGACTTTCTCGAAGGGTCCCAAGGCATTCTCGAAGGGTCCCAAGACTTCACCGAAGGGTCCCAACACTTGAGCGAAGGGTCCCAACACTTGAGCGAAAGGTCCCAACATTTAAACGAAGGGTCCCAACAATTGAGCGAAGGGTCCCAACGCTTGAGCGAAGGGTCCCAAGACTTTCTCGAAGGGTCTCAAGACTTTCTCGGAGGGTCCCAAGACTTTACTGAAGGGTCACAACACTTAAGTAAAGTATCCCAAAAATGCATTTAAGGTTTCTTATTTTTTAGCGCAACAGTTTTGACCAGTTTTTATGAACAATGTACGTGTTTTTTTTCTTACATTTAGATTAGATTTTACAAAAGGAATTTGTACTTATTAGAATTCTCAAAAAAAGAAGTGTGCATATCTGGTTTCCGAGACGCCAGATTATAGCATAGATGGAGCGGAGGAAAAGACGACGGAATCAACACCTATAGTGAATGAGAAGGAACAAGGAACGAAGACAATTGAGTTCTCACCTATAGGCAATGGAGATGAGACTACTAACAACACACCGGAAACGATAAAGGACGATACACAAACTAAGAGATTGTCGTTCACAGAGAGTTTTGCGGCGATGCTCGGAATGAAACCGAGAGAAAAAGAAGAAGTAGTATCAGCGACCGAAAAAGGCAAAAATTTTGGCACGGTTTCCACGATAACGACGGAAACTAACCAGGATAAGGAGCAAGTCACGCAGAAAACAGTGGGTAACCAAGAGAAGCGGGTGACAAAGTCAAGAGCACCTTCGGTTGCGCTGGGAGACTTGATGACAAAGTTTGAACAGATAGACAAAAAACTAAAGTGAAGCGATGAGGAATACCAGGATTTGAAAAAGAACTTCGACACATCAAGAATGAGAACCTAGATAACTACTATGTCCTGGTGAGGGCCACTGAAGAAAAGCTACAACAGATGGCGAACAAAGTGGAGGCGAGCGACAGGGACGAGAGAAAAATGTCAAAAAAAACTTGCAGTAAATGAAAAAACGATATGATACAGTGAATTAAAAGTTGTGGAATCTAGCGACCAGATGGACAAAGTGAGCAGGAACCGAGCAGAAAGTTCTTGTGCCATACAATCCAAGTTGAATGCATTCATGAGAACCTCTGTAGCCCATATCTGAAAGGGCTTACTGAGAATTCTAACTTAAATCGGAAAGAATACGGCACGGTAATGTCCTCGGAGGCGAACGAAATCGGGCGGGAAAAACTACTGGAAATCTCTTGGAGGGCGGTCCTCCAAAGATACTTCGACGAGACGAAGCATGCACCTTCGACGGTGGCAGCGTACCTGGCTCACCCGTGCACGAGAACTGACCTGCAAGTACGGTTGGCTTGGTGCTTGATGGGCATCAAGAAGGCGGAATATGAAGCCAGTAATGATTTGAAATCAAAGGAACAGGAGGTGGAGTTGATGGAAGCCCTGCGAGCGTTGATTTCAAAAGACGATTCTGCGATAGCCTGGGCTAAGCGTAAGGATGCCTTGTGCTTTGTAAGGTTCGTGGTAGATCGTATCCCCACTCCTGTTTTGGGAGAATGCATAAAGATCATTCGGCAAAAGGGAGTTGACTGCGAAAGAAACTTCCTCAGGGCACTCCTAGAACTATATCAGGATATGCCATTGGTTGTACCAAATAGGGAGTCGAACGACATGGAGAGCTATCGCAAGTTGGAAGAAGTAAGAAGGTATTCCAACAAAGGATTGAAAGTGAGCCGGGAGTTGATTGAAACAGTCAGGGCACAAAAAGACTTTGCAACACTAGGGAAACTGAAGTCGTTCCAATATGTGTCTGGCATACCGGGGATGGCGTATAATCCCTTCGTGAATGAAGAAGCCAGGGAAGCATACTTCGACTATGAGCAAGTCGCAGTGCTCAATTTCTGGGTCGAAAGGATTAAGGAAACTGGAATGCTGATGGTGGAACAACCCAAGCTGGGAATTATTTTGGAAGAACGAGTGGTCGAACCCTCGGTTCCCGAGCTGAAGGGGCAAGTGAGTTTTGATTGTGGTTCTTGGGACGGTCCCTTGAACACCAGCCTAGTAACCATGTGGGAGCTCATGAAGCCTTTTTGGTGTCCCCACCCTAACGCCGGTTTAATCTGGGACATGACGGCGGACATCACGTTAGACCTGGATGATGACGCGAGTCTACACGATCTGGCCATGATACACCATCTGCTGGCCATGAGGATGACGAAGCGAAAGCGCAACCCATCCACGGAGCCATCCGAGGAAAGTCCATCGAGCAATTGGTTGAGGCAAGGCACCTGTTAAGCTCAACATAGTGGGATGGAAGGACATGTTTGCAACTTGGGACACTGCCTAATTACGCTGAGTGAGCAGCATCAACAATTGGCACGATTGTACGGAAGATTGAGCATGTCGGATAAGAGTGGCATGGAGTTGATCGCGGACTGTCATGGGGTGACGGATCTAAACATGACCACAGCCTTGAGATTTTGTAGCATGACGAGCTCGATAGAATCGCTTGAGCGCCTGCAATGTGCCCATGAGCTAGTCACGTCCCTCAGCGTGGAAGAATTCCCTGGAGCATTGCAGACAGAGCAGAAGATTGGAGGCTGGCGAGAAGCGCTTTAAAATGAAATGAATCTGAAAGATAGTGAGGCCTATCATAGACCTACTGGTTCAAAATATCTGGTGGGTTCAAGCTCCGCAACATATTGCAATAGTAGTTATCCTACACACATGGTGGTGATAGATGCGAGGACGCAGCAGGTGTTGATTGACCAACTTTTTTCTGTGCCAAAGTGCGTGAGGTTGGCCAGAATGTCGGAGAGGTCATATGATTTGTTGGCGGAGATCTTTTGGGCAGTCCCGAAGAGATCTGAAGGCGATTTGCAAGACGTAGTGGGTGAAGAGATCATGAGGTTGAACGAAGGTAATGTGAGCGAGTTCCAGAAGCAGAAAGCGAGTGGAGTGTTACCCACTGAATTCGCCACCATAGAAGAGAAAGACGATTTGCACAGAATTATGATGGAGGTGGAACCGTTGCTGGGAGCCTCAGGGTATAGGACCCGAAGGAACATATTGAGGACTCATGGGGAGTATCCTTGTCACTGCTTGGCGCAGACGTTATGGTACCCCAAACGCGGGAATCTGATGCTAGTATGGGACGTGGAGGAGTTATACTCTACGGGGTTGCCCGATCAGAATCAACAGGTGTCAATCGTGGTGGTTAGTGCCATGCTGGCAGTTAGGTGGTTGGAAGCTAACGCGGACAAAGTGAACAGGAGACGGCCGTGCCGACTCCTGAGCAGCTGAGCAACGTAAAGATGAGCCGCAAATTGGATCTTTTTAGAACCACCTGCAAGGTTCTGAGAATACCCAAACCCATTGAAAGAATATGGTCAAGGCAAAGGTTGATGCCTTGGTTCCGTGCAGTGATGACGTCATGGATGTATGAACGCACGAAGCGTCACATGTCGAGGAACACGGAAGCCTATCAATCTTTCCAGCTAGATATAGGACCGAGAGCCTATAAGAGAGCATTCCTGAGGCACAGAAACGCGGTCACCACGGCGGTGAAGCGAGTAGCTGGAGCGCCTTGTGTAACTGAAGATGAGAAGAAAGAGGTCTTAAGAGCTGACCTAGAGAGAAATGTGAGCCTGTGTCTTCACAACAGCTTTTGCAGGAACCGGGAGCAAAAGGTGAATGTGGACTTGCTACCTTGTTGCAAACAGAGGCTTTTGGAACAGGAGAGTTGGGGCACGGCCCGCAACTCCATGGACATGTTGGAAAAACACCTAGAAGACAGTGAAGCTGAAGATCAGGATGGAGAAGCAATGGAATGAAGATGATGGAGCGAAGAGGAGAAGTGAAAACGTGAACAAGAAAGGAAGAGAAGGAGAGAAAACTTGATTGTCTTTGTGTGTAGAAACTTGAACTTATCAACCAAGTTTGATTATTGAACTTGTTAAACTTTTTGTTTTGATCTTGTTTGGTCAGACCAAACTTTGAAAATTGTTGCAATTGTTAAAATTGTTAAAATTGTTGATTTTAGTTATGACTATTTATATATATATACATGAAGAACATAGGTGAGTATATTTACCTATTTAAACACGACTGAAGTTTTTAACCTGTGTAAGACACAATTTCACTGTGTGGCGACATGGTAAGTTTGGGTAAACTTGCTCGGAAAGGGTGAATAACTCAATAACTTTCCTAGCCACAGAGTTTCTTAGTTTTAATATCAAATAGGAGAGCATAAATAATTGATTATACTTGGTGAGTGACGTTAAGGTAATTTTCACGGGTGCGTGGCCGTGCCACGTCCCAACTTTTTAATCACGAAGAGCGAAAAAAAGTTTTATGGCAAGATGTCGTGAGTAGTCAGAAAAGAAATTTTATCTAGAACACTCCTCATGGTGCAAATTTTGTGAAAATGTTGGAAGGCAGTGAGATGTAGTACAATGCCATTTGTGACACGTAGTGAGTTGAGGTGGAGAAGATAAACTTCATTTTCGTATGCGATTTATGAGATTGATTATAGAGAACTGGAACACTACTTGACGATAACCCGGTGTTATGCGATCAATAGGGACATTGATGGGGACTTGTCCGGGAAGTATGTGCCATTCTGCCAGATTGGCACAGCGCAACATTCCGGCGGGACAGAAAAAGACGACTAAAGGCCTTAGTAACAAAGAAGTGCTGCAAAGGAGGGTTGAAATATTCTGGAAGTTTAACTGAATTCAAAGAGGAAAATCGGAAAAAAATCTTAGCCATTGCAATATCGATATAGCTTAAACGTGCAAAAACACTTTTGTTAAACATGCAAAACCTTACGTTGAAAAAGCTTTAACATGGCGAGATAGTGAAGCCCGCATTTAATTATATAATAGATACCAACCAGACAAGAACCAGTCAAAATCTTCCGGCCAAAAATTGTTCTGACTTTTCCGCCTGAGTTCTACCTAAGAAAAACACTGGCGGCTGATAATACCGTAATCAAGTCTTTCCCATTCTTGCACAACAGCTTTTCGCGTACTTCCTATTATGTTTCAGCATCCTACTACACAGAGAGGAAGCGGAGCTTCGCACCAATTGCGATACAAACTTTTACACAAAAATTAACAAATTTAAGAAAGTGATAAAAAAGGATAGACCTCTTCGATCTTAGATAATAGATCTTATGCACATTCTACAGTCATAGAAAAATACGCCAAATGGAAAAAAATTTTAGTAGAAAAATGACAAAAAAAAAACAAATCGTAAAAAAAACTTATGTGAAACTAAGTTTTGGCGGCTTAGAATACGTATAAATAAGCTATTGTTAGCCTGTACGATCACCTTTTAGATGCTTTTTAGACGTTTTTAGCCCTTTGTGAGATCGAAGCTGTGACAAAAACCTAAAAGGGTGAAGCAAACACAATCTGACAAAGGCGTTGAGAAGGCCCGAAAGTATCTGAACACAAGGATGAGGTCTACTGGGGGGCAGCCCGCCAGGCTTTAAGGGTTGGCGAAAGTGCATAAAGTGAATACCCCATTAAGACCGGACCTCTCCTTGCCTGGTAGCCCTTTGTGCCGTTCTGCCAGATTGGCACAGCGCAACCTTCCGGTGGGACAGAAAAAGACGACTAAAGGCCTTAGTAACAAAGAAGTGCTGCGAAGGAGGGTTGAAATATTCCGGAAGTTTAAATTTTTAAAATTTCGATTGACGGGCAAGTATTTCTCAGAAATACAAGAAGACGGCCATTTTGACGAAAAAGAACAAAAAAACAAAACAACGACAAATATAGTGAAAAACGGTCGTGCGGGAAAACGAGAAAAACGGAGCCTCTTATCGTGGCAATAACACACGATAAGATCCTTAGCAGTGAAAACTATTGGAAAAGGAAGCTTCAGTGGGAAAGGAATATTCCGCGGAACCCTCCCGTGCCACAAATTGGGAGAGATAAGAACGTTATCTCGAGAAGATTACGGGAGCGGAGGCTTGGTCCCCCAGAGATTGTTATATGTTGAAGGACTGCAGTAAACTAACTTTTTAGCTACTCTGATGCCATAGATTTTTGAATTAACACCGGTATTATTTGATATTTTAGAATATGAGTAGCTAGAAAAAGGAAAGGGTCAATCCATCTCCAATGGATTTAATATAGAACTGTCACACAAAATCATAATAAAATAGGGTATTCGAGCCGTGTTTTTAATAGCAATCACGTAGTCTGAGGATCCGAGACTCAGCTATGTGGTTGTGTTCGCATGTAAACGAAAGCTGATCAAAAGTCGTTTGACTGATGGCCTAAAAATAGTAACTTTTTAATTAGCCCTAAACAGACCAGAAAATCAACTGGCATGGTCGAGACGGTGAAAAACGAGTAGGATTAAGGTAAATGACGCCTCCCAGTCGTTAATAGGTACTTTTTCTACGCTCCGTCGCTGTGTAGTATTTGGGCGAATGTTACACTTATTATAACTTAAACAAGGTTCTTGCAAAATTTTTTGAGAAAATTGAGGGCGCAAACATCGAAACCAACTCACTAGATGCGAGAGAAATCTGAGAGAGCACTAATCTTAAACCCAATGAAAATTTGATATCTCTAGATGTGAAGAGTTTGTACACAAATGTTGCACTGAAAGAAGCAATAGACATAGCTCTGAGAAAACTATATGAGCAAGATGAACCACCATCAATTGCTAGGAAAACCATGAAGAGACTGTTGAACATGGCAGTTAGTCAAGTCCAATTCAAGTGCAATGAAACATGGTACGTTCAGAAAGATGGTTTGGCAATGGGGGCATGTCTTGCCGTTATTTTAGCAAATCTTTGGCTGAAGCAGTACGAAACTGCACTATCGAGGGATATTCCCGAAATGTTTTTGCCCGAGAAAGATCTTAACGGAATATGTCCCGAGTGCAATAAAAAAGTCACGTACAGGTCAAAAAGTGTAGAATGTGAATGCTGTTTGAACTGGTATCACGTAAAATGCGGTGATATATCAGATGATGAGTATCGAAATGAAAGTGAAACCATCTGGTACTGTAGAAAATGCATCGCAATAAGAGAGAAAAATAAGTCAGTGCAACAGGCTAAGTTATTTCTCCGTTACGTTGACGATATAGTGAGAACAGTGGAGGGTGATCCTGAAAAAGTGCTACGGGCTGCAAACTTACTACATCCAAATTTACAAGTCACAATAGAGACACCAAACACCACCAACGGAAATTTGGCATTTTTGAATTTACAAATTAGTATTGACAAAAGCAGGAAAATTAGCAGTGGGTGGTATCAAAAACCAACAGATACAGGTACCATACTAAATTTTAGAAGCTGCGCCCTCCTTCAGTACAAGAGAAGTTTGATTGAGGAACTGTTCACCGGGTTTTCCGCAGTAAGTCAACATGGGAAGAATATGATAAAGCTATGAAAAACAACCGTGAGCAGTGGTTGGATAACCAATATCCGGAAAGTTGGTCGTCGCGGGTTGCATCACATGCCCTTGAAAAGATCATCAGCGAGGGCAAAAACAAAAAGAACATGGCTGAGAAAAAGAAGCCCTGTGATTATAGCAGTGATTCACCACCCATCTTGATGGTCCAATATAGGGGGAATCACAGTCAGACATTAGCAAAAAAAGTGCGCGAAATCACCAATGCGCTGATAATATTCACAACGAGGAAAATGAAAACTTGTATGCCACCTCTAAAATCCTCCTTTTCCAGTGAACTGAAATAAAAACGGTGTACAGACTTGAACGTTGTGGGTGCAAATCCATCTATGTTGGCCAGACGGTCCGACATCTCACCACAAGGATTGAGGAACACCGAAAAGAGGATACCCCAGTTGGACAGCATATAAGGCAGTGTGGTAGTGAGAGTGGTAAGTCTGAGTTTAATTGAAAAATAATCGACCAGGCGTCCAGCAGCATCAAGTTACTTACATTAGAGGCGCTGCACATTAGGAAAGAGAGACCGGAAATTAACACATGCGACGAGTTTAGAAGTAGGGAGCTGACACTAAGGCTATAGTTCCAGAATCGAAAAATTCTGGCTAAAACAACAAAATTTTCAAACAACTTACATGTTAGCATAAAAATTAGCGACAAAACGAATTTGTGAAAAAAAAGGATGAACACTCTCAGAAACTTGTGACAAAATCTTAAAGTTGTTACATAATAGTTGTTACATAATTTCAGTGATATTTATAAAGTTTTGATTGGTTGATTTTTTTTCTAAATTTTGAACTAATGATGTGTATGACACTTTTTATGATCTTTGATCATTTTGGACAGATAGTTTAGAATTTTTAAAACCTGAAGATGCACAAACATGTGCAAAAATGTTTGTTTGAATTTACAATTTTAACGCATTCTCAAAATTTTTAGATCGATATTAGACCAAAAATTAAACATTTAAAGCCAGTTTTTCTAGACACAGAAAAAAAATTTGAACTTTTTTTATGTCGTTCGAATCACAACTGAAAGGGCTAGAAAATGTTATATCACTCGATCTATTTCCATAAGTTTCTGGAGCACCTAATTTTGCGTGGAAATTAAAAAAACAACTAAATCACAAAAAACGTCATATCTTGAAAACTACGAAACTTTGAGCAGATATCTTTGGAGGCCAATTTCGCAACCCCTGAGAGCACCGTAACAGAGACTTAATATGATGATGGGATCATCAAATTTTTGTTAAAAATGTTAAAAAACGTCAAATCTCGAAAACTCCAAGGAATTTGAGAAGTGAAATCTGGAGGTAAGATTGGTAACCCCTGAGTAAAGTCTGACAGCACCAATAACAGGTTTCGGAATTTCAATTTTTGTAAATTGTTTTCTAAATTGAGTTTTCTGAATTTTTTTTTAAAAACACAAAAATCGTCGTATCTCGTACACTAAAAGATTTGGGCATTCACAATTAAAGGCTAATATCTCAACCTCTGTAGGAATCCTGGCGGCATCCACTATTGGGCTGCTTATTTTAAACTCGGTGAAAAAAATCACCGAATTCAAAGAGGAAAATCGGAAAAAAATCTTAGCCATTGCAATATACGATATAGTTTAAACGTGCAAAAACTCTTTTGTTAAACATGCAAAAACATTACGTTGAAAAAGCTTTAACATGGCGAGGTAGTGAAGCCCGCATTTAAATATATAATAGATACCAACCAGACAAGAACCAGTCAAAATCTTCCGGCCAAAAATGGTTCTGACTTTTCCGCCTGAGTTCTACCTAAGAAAAACATTGGCGACTGATAATACCGTAATCAAGGCTTTCCCATTCTTGCACAACAGCTTTTCGCGTACTTCCTATTATGTTTCAGCATCCTACTACACAGAGAGGAAGCGGAGGTTCGCAACAATTGCGATACAAACTTTTACACGAAAACTAACAAATTTAAGAAAGTGATAAAAAAAAGATAGGCCTCTTCGATGTTAGATAATAGATCTTATGCATATTCTACAGTCATAGTAAAATACGCCGAATGAAAAACAATTTTAGTAGAAAAATGACAATAAAAAACAAATCGTACAAAAAACTTATGTCAAACTAAGTTTTGACGGCTTAGAATACGTATAAATAAGCTATTGTTAGCCTGCACGATCACCTTTTTAGATCAAATTTAGAGCAAAAATTAATTTTTAAAGCCAGTTTTTCTAGACACAGAAAAAAATTTTAAACTTTTTTTATGTCGTTCGAATCACAACTGAAAGGGCTAGAAAATGTTATATCACTCGATCTATTTCCATAAGTTTCTGGAGCACCTAATTTTGCGGTGGAATTTAAAAAAACAGCTAAATCACAAAAAACGTCATATCTTGAAAACTACGAAACTTTGAGCAGAAATCTTTGGAGGCCAATTTCGCAACCCCTGAGAGCACCGTAACAGAGACTTAATATAATGATGGGATCATCAAATTTTTGTTAAAAATGTTAAAAAACGTCAAATCTCGAAAACCACAAGGAATTTTTTGAGAAGTCATATTTAGAAACAAAACTTTGCACTTCCTGGGAGAACCCTGACAGAGCCTCCCTATAGAGATGGAAACCTCAAATTTTGTGAAATTTTTTTTATCTAAGTTCTTCGAAAAAAATAGAATAATCATATCTCACAAACTATGAGGATTTGAGCTGTCATATTGCGCCAGTCGGTCATATTTGGAAGTTTGACCTTGAGCTGAACGTTTAATCATGATTTTGGGGAAAAAGTTGAGTTAAGGAGAGTTTTTAGGTTGATCCATCTGAAATGGATCAAAGGTTCACTGTCCAATAAAAACTAACGGTATACGTAATGTTCCGACCCTGTTTGTAACGGCGTTTGTGTGTTTTGGGTAATTTGAGATCTGAGCATGAGAGCAGCCTTATTTCTAGAGTGGGTGGTTTCATAGTAGCCTTTAAGCTGTAACATGTTTTGTAGTCTCATGTCGCAAGTGAACCGATTTGGCTCCGACCACTTGAGGTAGAAAAACACAAGAGATAGTGTCTCTGACTCTTGAGCCAATGGTTATAGGGCCTATTTTTCTTAAACTCAATTGTGACTTAAATAGACGACTGTTTCATAGTGTTTTTATGGTCCTCCTGGGTGTTTCTACGGCATCAAGACTACGGGATCGAACCCACGTGACACAGCTCCGGGCTACATGCCCATTCTAGGGTGCTGGTGGTACGGTTCAACGGGAACGTGTCCACCTTCTGGTTGTACCGTGATATCTTTTTAAGAACACTCGACAAAAATTTCCGGTGCGCTTTTCGAAACGAGGCCTAGCTAACCGAGTAATGGGAGCCACTAGGGGGACGAAAAACGAGTAAAAGACAAAAAATGAAACAAGAAAAAATGAAAAAGAAAACGAAAGGAACAAAAACCGGTAAAAGATTCAAAAAGGACTGTGGCTTTGGTTTTCAGATGAGATGGATCAAACCTTTACACTAATTAAAATAGTATACCCATACTGTTTTCAATTAAGACCAATCATCTCGATCAAATCAGCAACGTTGAACAGGTGCCCGAGCTAGGGTCATTCAAAGGGTTTTCAGATAGCGTTGCAAACTCAGAAGATCACTGGGAGACTTGACTGGATTAGGTGACGGGGCAAGTTAGAACTTGGCTGTCAGGACTGGGAACTGAGAGACAGAGGAAACGCGACTGGGAAAGGACTACTAGTAGCGTGATCAAAGCAGCACAGCAGTGAGAAGGGATCACAAGGGTGTTCTGCTTGGTCAAACGGGTATCGTTAAAATCCTTTTTATACTTTAGGAGATAAGTGTAAAAGTGATAATGCGAGTCCCCACTGTTTAGAGGAAACTTTTTTGCTTGACCAGAGCTTGGAAACAGGTTCTACGGACTTTCTCTCGAGAGATTTAGCACGCATCGCGCTTAGGGTAACTTTCGGCCTCAGTGGTGGGCTAGATAGGGGGGAGGTTAGCAGGGGTGCTGGTTAAGATAGAGGTTAGTGGTTGAAAATTGTAAAAAAGTAGGCTTTCTTAAAGTAACTAAAAAAACGGATATCGTCGATTTAGTTACATTAGAACAACCTAGTTACAGACTAACAACAAGAGTAACAACGCAAAGATACTCGATAGTAAACACGAATTAAGGTAGGTAACCTGG
Organism: Symsagittifera roscoffensis; assembly: GCF_963678635.1. Classification (NCBI taxonomy): domain Eukaryota; kingdom Metazoa; phylum Xenacoelomorpha; order Acoela; family Convolutidae; genus Symsagittifera; species Symsagittifera roscoffensis. The sequence goes on from NC_087062.1 coordinate 84,865,332, forward strand.
TCGAACCGAGTGGGGGGATCAGAAATAAACTGTTTTTGGAACCCAAAAGGTGAAAACCTCATAAGACTGCTAGTAGGGGTGAGGAAAAAAGCGTGACAGTCAGGTACATGACATTTTTTTAACGAAAGACGACAATTGTTGCCATTGCATTTTCGGTATACTATTTTTTCTTGGTTTTAATACTTTTCTCATTTGGTTTTTACAGTTTTTGGGCTTGACTTTTACTAAATTTTAGTGAAACAGCAATCATAAAACAAATTTAAACACAAGTTGTATTTCGACCTGCATTGAATCCAGGAAATAAAGGTAATTTTCAGGGGACTCAGAAAAATTTGGTGAAGAGAATTGGGTTTTGGGAAAGTTTCACACGAGTACTAGAGGTGGTACTGGGATAGTGGATTGGAAATTTCAACACTCGTGCTAAGGGGCAGAGAAATTCTTCACACGAAGCACCAGAAGTGGTACTGGGAGATGAACGAAGAGAACAAACACTTGAGCTACAGCAGTGGAAAAGGTAAAAGAGTCTTTGTGGCAGTCCTGGGATAGTGATCGCAGGGTCCCAACACTTCAGTACTAGGATAACGATCTAAGGGTACCAACACTTGATCGAAGCGTCCCAGGACTTTCTCGAAAGGTCCCAAGACTTTCTCGAAGGGTCCCAAAACTTTCTCGAAGGGTCCAAAGACTTCACCGAAGGGTCCGAAGACTTTCTCGAAGGGTCCCAAGACTTTCTCGAAGGGTCCCAAAACTTTCTCGAATGGTCCCAAGACTTACTCGAAGAGTCCCAAGATTTTCTCGGAGGGTCCCAAGACTTTCTCGAAGGGTCCTAACACTTGAGCGAAGGGTCCCAACACTTGAGCGAAGTCCCAAGACTTTCTCGAAGGGTCCCAAGATTTTTTCGAAGGGTCCCAAGACTTCACCGAAGGGTCATAACACTTGAACGAAGGGTCCCAAAACCTTAGCGAAGGGTCCCAACACTTGAGCAAAGGCTCCCAACACTTGAGCGAAGGGTGCCAAGACTTTCTCGAAGGGTCTCAAGACTTTCTCGAAGGGTCACAAGACTTCACTGAAGGGTCATAACACTTAAGCGAAGGGTCTTAACACTTGAGCGAAAGGTCCCAACACTTGAGCGAAGGTTCCCAACACTTGAGCGAAGGGTCCCAAGACTTTCTCGAAGGGTCCCAAGGCATTCTCGAAGGGTCCCAAGACTTCACCGAAGGGTCCCAACACTTGAGCGAAGGGTCCCAACACTTGAGCGAAAGGTCCGAACATTTAAGCGAAGGGTCCCATTAATTGAGCGAAGGGTCCCAACGCTTGAGCGAAGGGTCCCAAGACTTTCTCGAAGGGTCCCAAGACTTTCTCGAAGGGTCCCAAGACTTTACTGAAGGGTCACAACACTTAAGTAAAGTATCCCAAAAATGGATTTAAGGTTTCTTATTTTTTAGCGCAACAGTTTTGACCAGTTTTTATGAACAATGTACGTGTTTTTTTTTCTTACATTTAGATTAGATTTTACAAAAGGAACTTGTACTTATTAGAATTCTCAAAAAAAGAAGTGTGCATATCTGGTTTCCGAGACGCCAGATCATAGCATAGATGGAGCGGAGGAAAAGACGACGGAATCAACACCTATAGTGAATGAGAAGGAACAGGGAACGAAGACAATTGAGTTCTCACCTATAGGCAATGGAGATGAGACTACTAACAACACACCGGAAACGATAAAGGACGATACACAAACTAAGAGATCGTCGTTCACAGAGAGTTTCGCGGCGATGCTCGGAATGAAACCGAGAGAAAAAGAAGAAGTAGTATCAGCGACCGAAAAAGGCAAAACTTTTGGCACGGTTTCCACGATAACGACGGAAACTAACCAGGATAAGGAGCAAGTCACGCAGAAAACAGTGGGTAACCAAGAGAAGCGGGTGACAAAGTCAAGAGCACCTTCGGTTGCGCTGGGAGACTTGATGACAAAGTTTGAACAGATAGACAAAAAACTAAAGTGAAGCGATGAGGAATACCAGGATTTGAAAAAGAACTTCGACACATCAAGAATGAGAACCTAGATAACTACTATGTCCTGGTGAGGGCCACTGAAGAAAAGCTACAACAGATGGCGAACAAAGTGGAAGCGAGCGACAGGGCCGAGAGAAAAATGTCAAAAAAAACATGCAGTAAATGAAAAAACGATATGATACGGTGAATGAAAAGTTGTGGAATCTAGCGACCAGATGGACAAAGTGAGCAGGAACCGAGCAGAAAGTTCTTGTGCCATACAATCCAAGTTGGATGCATTCATGAGAACCTCTGTAGCCCAAGATAAGTCGGCGATAGACAAGCAACCAAGAGTGGATTTTGTAGAACCGCAACGCAAGAAAAGAGAAACTACATCATTACCACGGTTTGACAACAGCATAGATTCAGGAGTAACCAGGACTGCTATGAAAGTGGGAGCCTCAAACTCGACGAGGACACCTGCGGATACACGTGCACCTACGGGTGAACCACCATATGCCATGGCATGGGCGAGTACCTGGGAAAAGATGAACAGCACACTTGAAGCTTTCGCCACAAGGAACACAAACTCAAGTGACAGAGGAAATGATAAATCCAGAAAAACCTTCAAGAAACCGAAGGAACTCAAAGACGATTCAGATGGTTGTATTGACACCTGGGTTGAGGTAAGTGGACTACATCTAGAGCAAGACAACTTGAATAATGAGAGGTAGGCCTGCACAGCAAAATTAAGCAGTCTAGAGGGCACAGCACTAAAGTTCGCGGTAACCAAGAAAAAAGAGGAGCGTGATACCGCAGATAAAATCTATGAAATATTGTTGAACGGATTTGGATCAGGCATGAAGGGTCATCAGGCAATGATGAGATTTGAAAAACGAAGACAAAGAGATGACGAATCGATTGACCGATTTCTGGATGATTTTGAGAGCTTGAGGAGAAGATGCGATCCAGAGGAATCGACTAACAGAGAAAACTTTAGCATCGCTTCAAAGTTTATCGACGGGGTGAAAAGTGACGACTTGAGATCGATGGTGGCAACGTTTTACACACTGTCGAAAGATAAGGCACCAACCCCAGAGGAGATGAGACAGAGCTCAAGAGAGTATATGTTAATGAAACCAAAGAAGTACTCGTCTTCGGAAAGCAAAAAACAGACAAAAGGGAGGCCAACAAGAAAGGTTAACATAGTATACGCCAAGAGATGACATGGATAAACGAAGGTCGCGTGCGAATTGTGGCTCGGCAGATCACCATGTAGCGGATTGCACCACATACAAACAAGGTATGAAAAGCTTGAGATATGCGCCTTACGAATAAAACATGAGTCAAATGGAAGAACACAAGTTTTACAGTGGCTTTTTAATCAAAATAGGCGCAAAATGTTTTTTCTGCAATCAAGAGGGCCACTTTAGGATAAATCGTCCCCTGTTTTGGGAAGCAATGAAGAATCAGAGTCACCCAAAACACAAGTTGGCACTTGCTGCGGAGCAAAACACCAGGAAATGACAAGTTAAGAGTGATTTGCAGAACAAAGAGGCAGGAGTAATTGCATCACCATGAAGCTGGTGACCGGAAAACCATTTGGTATCACGAAGATGGGAGCGAGAATTATCTCAATAATCACGGTGGGCAGTCACGAAATAACGAGGAGCCTGAGTCAGCCGAGCGACCAAACACTTATGGACATTGACGTGTATGCGGATTATTTAGGTACAATAAGCGCAAAAACCCCTTCTAGAGCCCTAAGGGCATTACTCATGAGAGGTGGTGGTGAATCAATCAGGATAGACAGCAGATACACGGAAACCTGTGGTCCACATGAGGTCATGTTGAACTTAGATAGAATTAACATCTACACAAAGACGATGATAACATGCGACGAAGATCTAGCCGGTCAGAACTATGTTGGTTGAGAAGAACTCAAAGTGCGAGCGATCAATAGGGCACTGCGCTATGTTGGAAGAAGATGCGATGCATCTGGGAACGGAAGCAGACGTATCTGCACATGTGCTGGATAAAAGCGGGAAGAAGACCCAACTGCCAGGGTTGTTGGACAAAGGGGCCGTCTTGAGGGTAATACCAATCGAAATCTGGGGAAAGAAGGGATTTGACAAAGATGACTTGATAGATTCCAGAAATTGGCTGTCAGCGGCAAACAAGGGGGCGCTGCGGGTTCTAGGCAGAACAACAATACTAGTCCTAAACCTAGGGGAGCGCAATTTATGGATGAGATTCCTGGTGGTGGCGAATCTAGATGAGTCTGACCGACTCATTTTAGGCACAGATTTCATCAGGAATTTCGATGAAACGATTGATTTTAACAATGCGATGTTCAGCATTTGAAACCCGGAAAGGAAGTACCTAATTAAACCGGTAAAGATGATAAGGGCATATGAAAATAAGGTTCCAGTAGTCTTGAATAGAAGGCTAAGGTTGAAAGCGAAGGAGGCTGCAATAGTAAATTTGAGGATGAAGAATTACAATGAACTAAGTAACAATAAACAAGTTTGTGTAATACCGAATCTAAATAGCCAAAGTGCTGCTATTTTAGGAAGATCCTTCTCGACAACCCTGCGTCAGTGTCTTGATGAATACTCTTGACATACCAATCACAATCCAGAAGGGTGAGGAAACTGGGATAAGCACTGCCTGTGAAAACTAGATATAAAATGACTGAAACGTGAAAAAAATGAAGTTCTTGCTGCCCGAATCATAGGAACTGCCCGAATTTGTATCTTGAGAAGATTAAAGAAAATAAAACATTCATTAAGTCTTGTGAAGTCGCTTAAGTCAGAACCAGACGATGGACTTTTGAGCTGTTCGAATTTTCCAGAAAGACCGAGAGGGAAATGGATAAAGCTGTATTACCAGAAATCGAACACTTTAGGGGAAAGGTAATAGACGAACAGCTCGAAGCCATCAAGAATGAGCTAGATAGGAATCAGGACGCTTTTTCAAGACATAAGGCAGACATCCCATTGGACATGAAATAGAGCTAGAGGAGTCGGCGGTATCGCACAGGGAGGGGGCGAGGCGTATAACCCCAAACAAATCTGATGCATGTAGAAAAGAGATAGAGACCCTACTAGAGTAAGATGTGATAGAACCATCCAAATCACCGTGGGCGCGTGGAGTAGTGATGGCTAAAAAGAAAAGAGACCAACTTAGGTTTTGTTATGACTTCCGATATCTGAACTCCGTCACGGTGAAGGATGCCTATCCCATACCTACGATAGATGAGATTCTTTCAAAATTAGGAGATACAATCTTTTTTTACAACTCTTGATCTAGGGTCAGCTTTGTGGCAGGTACCAATAAGGAAACAAGACAAGGACAAAGGGGATTTGCTTCGGAGCTGGGATTGTTCCAATGAAAAAAGATGCCCTTCGGACTTTGCGATGCGATAGCCACGTTCCAGCGACTGATGGCAAAAGCATTGACCAGCGTGACGAAGAAATATGGCAACTTTGTAATGTGTTACGTGGATGACGTGGTGATTGCAACACCTGCCCTGGAGAATCACATCGAACGACTGGATAAGGTATTCGCATGCATGAAGAGAGCTGGATTGAAAAGCAAGCCCTCGAAGTGTGAGATTCTGAAGGACTAGATAAAATACCTGGGGAGGATGGTAGACAAACATGGCATCCGACCAGACCCAGACGCGTTAGAGGCAGTACTGACTTGGAAATCGCCAAAAACTGAGAACCAGTTGATGAGATTTTTGGGTTTTGCCAAATACTACAGGGATTTCATCAAGGGCTATGCGGATAAAGTATATCCAATGCAACAACTCATGAGGCACAAGGGCAAGAAGTTGATGTGGAATAACGCGGTAGAGAAGTCATTTCAAAGAATAAATAGGCATGCCAACAGAGAAATGGATGCATCGGTGGTAGCGATCTGCGGCATACTCCATCAAGAACAGGAGTGGAACGAGAGAACAGTCGTGAGACCAATAGCCTACGGGAGTAATGTCTTGAGCGACACGGAGATGATGTATGGGGCACCCAAAGCGGAAATGTTCGCGGGTGTCACATTTGTGGAAAAGTACAGGGCATATCTAGGCAGCGAGCCCTTCAAGTTACCGGTCGACAACAGGGCACTCAGTTGGTTGAAGACATACTCAACGGACCAGAGCTACATCAGGAGATGGATAGTGCAGTTGGACGGGTAAAACAGGATCATTGAACATAGGACGAGGGACAAACACCAAAATGCCAAAAGCTTGAGCAAGAGGACGGAATTTTACGAGCGACAGGAGCAAAGAGAGACTGATAGGCCGGAGAACAAAGATGGCTTTTCGTTTATAGATAAGAAAACGTATGATAGCTTACCCTCACAAGATGGCTCGACAAGTCAGGCAAACCGATAGAAGATCATCCCGAATTACCCACTGAACATCAAGGAAAAGCAAAACTGGAGAGAAGTTCTGGGATGCCGATGGAAACAATGCTCAAGTCTAAGATAGTAAGGGAGACTCTGAAGGCAAAAGTTTACGACCTCGACGAAAAGGAGACAGGAAAGGTGACAGTAGTACAGGATTTGATGAGACTATTTGAGAAGCTGGCTGACGACAAACCCGTGGTCTCGAGCAGTAGAAATGACGGACCGCAAGTCACCATAATGAAAAGGGAAGAAGCACGTGATGTGAACTCGAAGAAAGCCAGGGAACCAGAGAACAAGGAGGTTGTACGATCACTAGTTGAGAGAATCCCGGAAAACATACTCAGGCGAACAACGCTTCGAAAGAAGAGAGTGTCGTTTAAGGAGGAAGTTGAACATCTCGGACTAGATCAAAAGTCCGGGGAGTGGCAACCACCAGAGAGAGATAGTAAGGAGGAAAAATTGTCCGGGGAGTCAGAAGAATGGGACGAAAGTTCAGAGGAGAGTGATGATTAACAAGATAATCTCTGCATGATACTACTGAAGAAAAAAGAGGTATCACGACAGGGAATTGCAAACTGATCATTCGTCAGGTACATATAACCTGGAGTATAATGACGTGAATGGAGGGGAAGAACTGGAGATGATAGCAGTGTCATAAAAACCTTTTAGGGAACTATCTTGCAATTCAAATATAAAGACGAATCTGGAACCGGAGAGCGACAGGGAAGTCTTGAGAAGGATAGTATGCGTTAAGCTTAAGGACGACATCCTCAATCCAGGGGAACTGAACGGACAAATGATGGCACTGAAGGAGCACGTCAAAGCGAGGTACCGGCTATCGGATCTGATACGAGCCCAGAAGAACGAAGAACGACAAAATGATGAATAATCTCTCAAAATGGACACGGACGGGAGAAAAAGAGAAATGAGAACCGGAGGAGGATCCTGAGCCAGTTCTACAAAGAACGGAAGTACTAGCTCTACCACACAGCTGATGGCGCGGTAGCCTGCAGGAGGAAAGACGAAGAGAAGATACAACACAAGAATAACCTCACCATAATACCACAGCTATATCAAACAGAAGTGTTGTTCAGATCGCACGACCAGATGGGGTATCAGGGGATAGATAAGGTGCAACAAAGAACACCGGTTTGACTGACTAGCGTTGAGGAAGGCTTGTGAAAGATGGGTGAACCCATGTTTCTCGTATCTACGGGTGAAAGATCCCAGGAAAATGAAATTCCTTCTCAAATCCGTAGAAAGCTCAGAATCAACGAGGTTGTGCAGGTAGACCATCAAAAGATCTGCATGACAGATTCGGGGTATAACCAGATATTGGTAGTTATTGATCATTTTACTAAATTGGCAGAAGCAGTACCATGTCAGACAGCCGCGGCGGAGGAAAATTGTGATCACTTGATAACGCACTGGATTTCACGGTATGGCTGTCCGATGACCTTCCAATCTGATAACGGGAAAGCCTTTGTTGGGGACCTGACAAAAGATCTCATGAAGAGATCCCACATTGCACAGGCACACTCGACGACATACCATCCACAAACGAATGGACCAGAGGAGAGGCCGAACAGAACGCTAGTGAATACGCTCAGGGTAAATTGCTCGAGGTACATCACAGACTGGGACAAATATCTGCCGCAAGTGGTAGGGGCGTACAAAAGCACGCAGCATTCAACAGCGGGGATCAGTCCCTTCATGGTGTTGACAGGCAGAGACAGAGCGATGCCCTTGATTTTCTTCTATCCGGAATATGAAGGACAGAAGACATCGTCTCAGGATATGTGGAGGAAGCTGTTAGAAGAAAACAAGAGTTGAATGAGCTATGTAGAAGGAGTACATCACAAGCACAGATGAGACAGCGGAGGAAGTATGATGAAAAGATACTTCAGGTAAAGCCATATGCTGTGGGACAATATGTACGGGTGTTCCAGAATGTCATACCTCCAAAAGAGACAAAAAAGCTACTAAAGAAATGGAGAGGGCCGTTCATGATAACGGAAGTGCACCAGCAGGGTCTGTTCTATCGCTTGAGCACAGGGCGTGCGGCACACTACGAAAATCAGAAACCTCACGTCCCATCACCGGAAGACTGAAGCGTACCACAGAACATGGAAGGACTCGAGTATCTACTGGTGGAGCCATCATTTTAGAAAACTGAGAAAGGCACCAGGGAGAGGAACGATGGCAACGAGAACATGAATATGGATGACAACGAAATTATAGAAGCAGACTCGGACGGAAGATCTTTCGCAGAAGAGGATTGGAATGATCCAGAGCAAGATGATGTGCCAAAATGGACAGAACCAGATATGCCCATGACGACGGAAAGAGGACAGGCATGAGGTACAACAGGTATGGCGACGACTTCTTGATCGACAAGATACGGCCTGAAGAGCTAGGCGAGGAACTGGTGAACGTGGGCGAGCTGAGTGTCGATGAGGAGTGGCAGACCTTCGACGACAATGAGCACTCCTTGCAGGAGGATGACACCACGCCAGCGATTGCCGTAGACGAAGTACTGAGCAACTTACTTATTTGTTATTACGTAACAAGAAGTATAATTAAGCAACCGTTTACTGCCAACGAAGAGATACTGAGAGTATAAAGAAGCAATTAGTTGGAACAGGTATTCTCGTACTTAATGTGGTCAAACAATTCAATTTTAAGCGTAAGGCTCAAGTTGTACGAAAAGTTACTAGACGGGTTGGGTTTACCAAAATTTTATGCTTACTACAGCTTACTGCATTCAAAATTGTGACCTAGACCTAAAGGTGATTATCCCAAAAACAAATTAGCCATATCTGTCCAGGTTATTGGGTACTAGGAAGCTCCTTGATGGTAAAGGTGGCCATTCTCAGATTGGCTGATATAAGATAATTTCTTCTGAAATCTGCCTTAACCCATGTCTTGATCTGCATCGTGCTCACAGCCACTACCGTGTTAAAAAGTCACTGGACCCATCTTCGTCCAGCAGATTTTCAACTATAACTACTTCAAAATCGAAATTATTAGCATCCTAATTATAAAAATGTCATTTATTTGTCATGCAAGTGTAAATCGGAGGCGATATGTTAGAAGCAATTAAATGTCCCATGGGGTCTTTTTTCGCATCTCATCCTTATGCTAATAATACTTTACTGTTTCCGGTTTTTGAGCACTCAAGAACTCGCTAATATTCTCCTTCGCTCAATATTTTGACTAAAACGTCAGACTAAAACAATCTAATTTGAAATTTTCCAGTCCAAAAAAAAAGAATCCGCGAGACTAGGAGTTTGTGAAAAAACAGAAATTTCAAATCAGCCAGAACTACCCAGTTTGATTTTTATCTCTCGTACGTCAGGTTAACAATCAATTTGAAGCTTCATCGCAACTTCAGCTCACAAATGAATTCTTTCTCACTTGATTGACACTCACCTGAGTTTCCATGCGATGAGTTAACAAAGTTTCCTGTTGTTGAGTACTCGAGAAATTGCTAATAGCGCCCGTTGGAATAGCTGGAACGGTTTTTGTCCGCGATAGTTTCTTTCTGGTTAGGAGTTTGAAGTCTATAACCAATCTAAAGTTGATTCTCCTTCGCTCATTATTCTGAATAAAAGGTCTATTTTCATTCCAAGGGTGGCTAACCAAGTGCTTTTCACATAGGGAAAAAGTCCGAATCAAGGAACCGAAGTATTTGGGGTTCTAAGCTTTAGCCACCCTTAACTAGGCTTACATTTTAATGAATTTTGTTCCCTTTCCCCCGCTTGTTAATTGTAGCTCTAATCGTGGGATTTTTTCCGGGAACCGTAATCGCTTTGGCGGCGGAGTCCCAGGTGTCCGTATTTTGCTTGCCTTCGTCAAGTCAGCTCTAGTATCAGTCCTGTGATTTTCTTGAAGTTAGCTTTCTTAGTTCCATTTGGGAGCGGGGACGAAAGCAGTTCGTGTACCCCCTCTAGGTATGGAATTATTTTTTCCAACAGAAATTTTTCTGAATCTACTCTTTTTGATTGCTTACTGTGTATCTGGTTGGCTTTGGTTGTAGCTGTTGCATCATGCGCTGAAAACAAAAAGAACGCCTTAACAAGAATTAAATATTTGAAACGTTCCATAAAATACTAGCCCTGCTTATATCTTATATCTGCCCTTATTCGGCAGCATTGGACTTAAGTTTGAAACCAAATCAAAAATCGTATTCACTAATAACTAAAAGTAAAAACTGATCCTGGATCACACAATTCTTGGATCTAAATTGAAATCTTTCAGTCCAAAAATAAGAATCCACGAGACTAAGAATTTGTGGAAAAATAGAATTTCCAAATCAGCCAGAGAAACCCGGTTTGACCTCCATACAAAATAAAAATAGTTATCGTACGATTCCATGCAAGAAAATGCTTGTCATACAAATATTTACAAGCAAAGCACTCAATGAAGAAAATTTCCATTCATAAAAATTGTTTGATACCCATTTTTTTTCATCGAATTTTGTTTTCTCAGAAATATTTCAGAAAAATTCTTGACCTGTTTATATGCTATTAAATCGGTTTAGTATAAATTAGAACATATTGGTCTTCAAAACTGTCGTTTTTTGGTGCAAAAAATTTATATTACAATTTTTGAAAATTGTATAATACCGATTTTTTCCATAAAATTTTTTTTCTCAGAAATGTTTTAAATTTTTTTAGGTTATGTTTTTGTAATAATAAATGGGCTTTTAATTGAATAAAACCATATTGGTTATCAAATTAACTTTTTGAAGCAAATAATGCTTAATTTATATCAACTGGGTCTCGCTATTTATAATTTAACTAAAAATTTTTCTTGTGACAAAATGAAACTGTTTGTTAATCCGAATTGTGAAGAAATCGTGAAACAATTTATGCTTGGAGTGTTTTTGTCAAACTAAAGTTCATACCGAAAAAAAACTGTCAAATGGGGGTGATCTTTATCTGGCTATCCGGATTCACGGGCGAGTTGCGCACACCACGGTACTGTCCTGACTTCCCTGGTGTTTCAGATAGTCAATTTTTTATATGAATCTTAATCTTGTAAAAACAAATCTCTATTCTTACTAAACTCTTACATCATATATGAATCAATTCAAATACTAATATGAAATTTATAAGATTCTTATAAGACTTTAAATTGCTGTTCAAGTTTTTTAGTCGTGTATGTGCATTTCCATTAATGGCTTTTTTGCTTGTAATAATAATGATGTAATGCTTTCTTGAAGTTGAAGAAGAATGGATTTGCGGATCTCGACTTTGAAAAGGCGTCTTCATTTTTTTCTCAGTAAATTGTAGTATGAGGCAACCCTTCCCCTGGTGTTGTTTCCTACCAGGAAAAATTTTCTTCAGTCTCAATTTTGAAAAGAGAACTGACAAGAAATAAAATAACACTGTTTCGAACCTCTAAAGTTTTCTGTAATTTTATCCTATATTGTGCGACTGGTGCGTTGGTCTGGGCTAAGACTTAGATTTTTTTCATATATATTTTTTTGTCCACAATTACACAGTCGGAAAAAACTCTCATGCCAATTTTTGCAGCTAAAACTTATTACCATACAATTTGCTTGAATAGAAAAAATATTTATCATGCAATTCCATTGAATGGAAAAAATGCTAGTCATAACAAATGCTTTGTTTTTAGCAATATTTACGTTGTCTGGGAATCCAAGACCCAGCTATGAGGCTATTTTTGCATGTAAACGAAAGCTGATCAAAAGTTGTTTGGCTGATGCCCTAGAAACGGTAACATAATGGTTAGCCCTTAAGCACGTCACAAAATCAAATGACTAGGTGAAAAACGAACCGAATTAAGGCAATTGACGTCAGCCAGTCATCAAGAGGCCGTTTTCTACGCTCCCTCACTGTGTAATTTCTGGGCGAATGACACATAGACGTTCCTATGCCCGAGTTAGAGACTTTAATGTCCTACATTGTATCAGACGGAAGGTTCGGCCTCTACTAATAGTACAATTTAGCTTTTTAATCTTTTTAAGACCGAAAACCTAATTAAGGGGTCTAAGCCTTTTTGTCCGCGATAGTTTCTTTCTGGTTAGGAGTTTGAAGTCTATAACCAATCTAAAGTTGATTCTCCTTCGCTCATTATTTTGAATAAAAGGTCTATTTTCATTCCAAGGGTGGCTAACCAAGTGCTTTTCACATAGGGAAAAAGTCCGAATCAAGGAACCGAAGTATTTGGGGTTCTAAGCTTTAGCTACCCTTAACTAGGCTTACACTTTAGTGAATTTTGTTCCCTTTCCCCCGCTTGTTAATTGTAGCTCTAATCGGGGGATTTTTTCCGGGAACCGTAATCGCTTTGGCGGCGGAGTCCCAGGTGTCCGTATTTTTGCTTGCCTTCGTCAAGTCAGCTCTAGTATCATTCCTGTGATTTTCTTGAAGTTAGCTTTCTTAGTTCCATTTGGGAGCGGGGGCTTAAGCAGATCGTGTACCCCCCTCTAGGTGTGGAATTACTTTTTACAGCTGAAATTTTTCTGAATCTACTCTTTTTGATTGCTTACTATGTATATAGTTGGCTTTGGTTTGGCTGTTGCGACATGAGCTAAAACAAAAAAAGCCTTAACAAGAATTAAATTTTTGAAATTTTCCATTAAAAAACTAGCCCTGCTTATATCTTATATCTGCCCTTATTCGGCAGCATTGGACTAAAGTTTAAAACCAAATCAAAAATCGTATTCACTAATAACTAAAACTAAAAACTGATCCTGGATCACACAAAAAAATCTTGGATCTAAATTGAAATCTTCCAGTCCAAAAATAAGAATCCACGAGACTAAGAGTTTGTGGAAAAATAGAATTTCCAAATCAGCCAGAGCAACCCGGTTTGACCTGCATACAAAATTTTAAATTTTTTTACAAGCACTCAATGAAGAAAATTTCCATTCATAAAAATTGTATGATACCCATTTTTTTCCATCGGTTTTTGTTTTCTCAGAATAGCTTAAGAAAAATCCGTGAACTGTTTATATACAATTGAATCGGTTCAATAAAAATTAGAACATATTGGTCATCAAAATGATTGTTTTTTGGGTGCAAATAGGCTTATCTTACGATTTTTGAAAATTGTACAATACCCACTTTTTTGCAAAAAAAAAAACATTTTTCTCAGAAATGTTTCATATTTTTTTAGGTTATTATATGTTTTAATAAAGGGGTTTTTAATTAATTAAAATCATATTGCTTATCATATTAACTTTTTGAAGCAGATAATGATTAATTTATATCAACTGGATCTCGCTATTTATAATTTAACTAAAAATTTTACTTGTGACAAAATGAAACTGTTTGTTAATCCGAATTGTGAAGAAATCGTGAAAAATTTATGCTTGGAGTGTTTTTTGTCATACTAAAAATCATACCGAAAAAACTGTCAAATGGGGTGATCTTTATCTGGCTATCCGGATTCGCGGGCAAATTGCGCGCACCACGGTACTGTCCTGACTTCCCTGGTGTTTCTAAAAGTCAATTTTTTATATGAATCTTAATCTTGTAAAAATAAATCTCAATTTTTACTAAACTCTTACATCATATATGAATCAATTCAAATACTAATATGAAATTTATGAGATTCTAATAAGACTTTAAATTGCTGTTCAAGTTTTTTAGTCGTACATGTGCATTTCCATACATTGCTTTTTTGCTTGTAATAATAATGATGTAATGCTTTCTTGAAGTTGAAGAAGAATAGGATTTGCGGATCTCGACTTTGAAAAGGCGTCTTCATTTTTTTCTCAGTAAATTGTAGTATGAGGCAACCCTTCCCCTGGTGTTGTTTCCTACCAGGAAAAATTTTCTTCAGTCTCAATTTTGAAAAGAGAACTGACAAGAAATAAAATAACACTGTTTCGAACCTCTAAAGTTTTTTGTAGTTTTATCCTATATTGTGCGACTGGTGCGTTGGTCTGGGCTAAGACTTAGATTTTTTTCATATATATTTTTTTGTCCACGATTACAAAATCGGAAAAAACTCTCATGCAAAATTTCCAGCTAAAACTTATTACTATACAATTTGCTTGAATAGAAAAAATATTTATCATACAATTCCGTTGAATGGAAAAAATGCTAGTCATAGCAAATGCTTTGTTTTTAGCAATACTCACGTTGTCTGGGAATCCGAAACCCAGCTATGAGGCTATTTTTGCATGTAAACGAAAGCTGATCAAAAATTGTCTGGCTGATGCCCTAGAAACGGTAACATGATGGTTAGCCCTTAAGCACGCCACAAACTCAAATGACTAGGTAAAAAACGAACCGAATTAAGGCAATTGACGTCAGCCAGTCATCAAGAAGCTTTTTCCTACGCTCCCTCACTGTGTAATTTCTGTGCGAATGACACATAGACGTTTCTATGCCCGAGTTAGAGGCTTCATTGTCCTGTATTGTATCAGACGGAAGGTTCGGCCTCTACTAATAGTACAATTTAGCTTTTTAATCTTTTTAAGACCAAAAACCTAATTAAGGGGTCGGAGGCTTTTTGTCCGCGATAGTTTCTTTCTGGTTAGGAGTTTGAAGTCTATAACCAATCTAAAATTGATTCGCCTTCGCTCATTATTTTGAATAAAAAGTCTATTTTCATTCCAAGGGTGGCTAACCAAGTGCTTTTTACATAGGGAAAAAAGTCCGAGTCAAGGAACCGAAATGTTTGGGGTTCTAAACTTTCGCCACATTTAACTAGACTTACATTTTAATGAAATTTGTTCCCTTTCCCCCGTTTGTTAATTGTAGCTCTAATTGGGGGATTTTTTTCCCGGAACCGTAATCGCTTTGGCGGCGAAGTCCCAGGTGTCCGTATTTTTGCTTGCTTTTGTCAACTCAGCTCTAGTATCAGTCCTGTGATTTTCTTGAAGTTAGCTTTCTTAGTTCCATTTGGGAGCGGGGGCTAAAGCAGATCGTGTACCCCCCTCTAGGTGTGGAATTACTTTTTACAGCTGAAATTTTTCTGAATCTACTCTTTTTGATTGCTTACTATGTATCTAGTTGGCTTTGGTTGTAGATGTTACGACATGCGCTAAAACAAAAAAAGCCTTAACAAGATTTAAATTTTTGAAACTTTCCATAAAAAACTAGCCCTGCTTATATCTTATATCTGCCCTTATTCGGCAGCATTGGACTAAAGTTTAAAACCAAATCAAAAATTGTATTCACTAATAACTAAAAGTAAAAACTGATCCCGGATCACACAATTCTTGGATCTAAATTGAAATCTTTCAGTCCAAAAATAAGAATCCACGAGACTAAGAATTTGTGGAAAAATAGAATTTCCAAATCAGCCAGAGAAACCCGGTTTGACCTCCATACAAAATAAAAATAGTTATCGTACGATACTATGCAAAAAACGCTTGTCACTCAACTAGATACAAGCACTCAATGAAGAAAATTTCTTTTCATAAAAATTGTATGATACCCATTTTTTTCCATCGAATTTTGTTTTCTCAGAAAAGCTTTAGAAAAATCGGTGACATGTTTATATACAATTGAATCGGTTCAATAAAAATGGTCGGTTTTTGGGTGCAAAAAGGCTTATCTTACGATTTTTGAAAATTGTTCAATACCCACTTTTTTGCAAGAAAAAAAAACATTTTTCTCAGAAATGTTTCAAAATTTTTTTTAGGTTAATATATGTATTAATAAATGGGTTTTTAATAAATTAAAATCATATTAACTTTTACAACAAAAAAGTACAAAAAACATTAAAAAACGCCCGAAAAAAAACAAAAATATTAAATAAAAACACAATGTTAATCAAGATATGCCCACATGACTGTACACAAGATGGAAATTTGATTCTGGTATGCAAAAATTCAAGGCAAGACAAGACATAACCGATCTCGAAATTTAGAGAACATATTCAAGTGATTTGTCAAGAAAAAAAAACCAACTTGCAAAATTGAGAATTTCCACACATATGGAAATCAAAAGTAAACTGACTGTTTCAATGTAGATGGATTTTGCGATCACTGGAAAACGGTCTTTGATGCTCTTAAATACTTTTAACACTTCTGTTCTTGCCAGGTAACTCGACTCTCTTGATGATGACATTGAAAGGGGGAAAAGTCGAGAAATGGATGAATTGAGACGGGAATATTATCGCGAGAATAGAAAATCGATACAAAATCGAAGAGATGTGAAAACAAACGCAACAAATAAGAGTCATATCCGAACCAACTTTACCTACAAAAGACCTCTCTATAATGAATTTTAATTGGAAAAAAAAAGAGCCGGAACTGTTTATGGATATGTTCAGTGTAACTAGGTGTTCCAGATAAACTGAAAGCAAAAGTTATCATTTTCTTCCAAATTTCAAAAACACCGAAGTTGGAAAAAATGACATCGGAGAATTTATATGCAAAAGTAAGCAATTGAAACTGATCTTCTGAAGCATCGCCAGAGAATGCCATTTTCTAGCTTTAAACTATAAAAAGGTTCTGTAATAGATCCACTCTTCAATTTCCATATGGAACTTGGTTTACAGTGTACAAAAGCTTACCGCTTTGTACAGAATTCTCCTCAAAAATGCTTCAACAACTTCGTTCAGTCTGTTGTTGATGCTAGAAGGGAAGGAGATGAGAAGCCTAGCCCGGAGTTGTTGCACAGAAAACACAACTTTTAGGTACTGCATCATACGATTACCAGATAGTAGATAGATCGAGACAAACGATCACGAAATATTCAAAAGGCGAGAAAACTCACAAAAAAAATTAATGGACCACTAAGCAAATGATTGAACACTTGGTAAGATTTGTACGAGATTCAAATACTAAAGTTAACAATTGAGCAAAGAGAACCGATAATTTTCGGAATTTTAATTTACAAAGCTGAGAATTTTAGAGTCTTACTACAATTTTTCTGACAAGTTTTCTGATCTAAATAAAATGAAAAAAAAAAATGGAAGTGGGAACGGATTTACTGTATTTAGCTCTGGCTAGGGTAAAGTTATATGTTTGTGTTCGTCCGAAGAAAAAAGGAGATCAAATGATTGCAGAGATTCATTAAAGCAATTCCGAGGATAATTTTTTCCCACGAATTTGTTTTAGCGTTCACAACATTTCAAGAACAAATCAGAAGTACGGAGATGTTATGTTTATGTAGCGGGACTTATTATTGTTGCTATGACAAAAAATCAGACAAGATGAAGTTTAGCAGCATAGGATTGGTTAAAAGAGCTCTAGAGGACTCCAGAGACGGACCGATGGCAAATTAGAAGTTAGTACTTGACGAAACAATTGTTGTGACATCAACAAACAGAGGATTGAGAACTATCAATCATATGGCTGGTACATACGAGCAAATGAAGAAGGAATTGAGTTACTTTTAACCGAAACGACAAAATCAGGATGACGGAATACCCACAAAAACTTTGAACTTGTAAATAATTGATAGCGTAGCTGCATTCATTGTAGTATTGAATAACTACTTGTAAGCTTGGGGTAAAATGATTAACAAATCAGTGATTTAAATTTTTCATCATTTTGACGTAATTTTTTTTCAAAAACTTGATTTTTTCTCATTGTTTTCGTTAGGTTTTAGTTTACGTTTAGGTAGTTTTCTCATAGTTTCAAAAGTAATGAACAGTAGTCAAAACATCTAAATCGTAGAAGTTACAGAGGAAACGCATGTATTGGCAATTTTGCGCGTCAAAAAAATTGGGCGACAAAAACATTTTGAAATTTAGCACCTTACTATCTGAAACCTATCTTGAAATAATGGGAAACCTACTCCCTTTCTTATATCATTGCATGTCTATTATTAATCTAATATATGGAGAAATCTATACACTATCTTAATACACGGGAATTTCGCGCTCTTAGAATATTTTCTCAAACTTACCATCTGAAACTTGATAAGACACATCCTAACACCTTGGGAAACCTAGAACCTATCTTGATACACTAGGAAACCTATTCCCTATTTTAAATCGCAGGTGAGTGACCGGATGCAGTTTTCCTATCTTAAAACATGGGGTCAACCACCATCCCCCTAACTCTCCTTAATCTTCCACTACTGATGTGTCAAGAGACAAGCTCCAGAGCTGTTTACTGACATCAAAGCAGATTTTTCCCGACGTCAAGACAGAGTCTAGAAGCGTTTCAACAGACAGGGCTAGAAATGTTTCCCGACACCAGACAGGCTTTTGCTGACATCAGGACAGGTTTTCCCGGCATCAATATGGGGTCCACAGAAAAGGCCAGAGTTAGGGTCTAGAGCTATATCTCGACACCAGGACTGGTTTTTCCCGACATCGAGACTAGGCCCCTAGCACAGAAACGCAGTGTTCAGAGGTGATTTTCGTTAAAGTTACGCAGTACCAGAGGGGACTTTCGGGACACAGATGCAGTGATCAGATGTGAGTTTTGGAACACTGACGCAGTGTTTTGAAGGTGTACCCCTCTTGTTAAACCAAAAATTATAACCCCGTTTTGCTCGCTTAAGTGGTTTCCCTGTTACTTTATGTGGTCTGGTTAGGTATTATTACATAAATTAAGTTGCACATTTTCAGTTACTGGTTTTTTTTCTGTGTGCGTTATTGTAGTTTAACCGACCTACTTAATTTTCAACACCACACCTAAGAAATCTTCAGTTGGTTTGTGTATGTTGTTTATCCTAGCAGCTGGCTCATTACATCATGCGCTTTGCATTTTGCCCCCACCGGCGCAAAAGTGCGTGAAAAAGACTTGCGTCATGAAATCCGTTTTAAGTTTCAACTTCAAAGCTAAAGACTCGCAGCAGACTAATCAGTTCTTTCTGCATCAATTTCCCTCGTGAAAAACCGACCTGGTCATTTGGCACGACGCCATTAAAAACATCATGAGTAAGCATAGCAGTAACATATGCCGTAGACGAAGTACTGAGCATTCACTTATTTGCTATTACGTAACAAGAAGAATAATTGTGCAACCGTTTACTGCCAAAGGAGAGTTACTGGGAGTATGAAGAAGCAATTGGTTGGAACAGGTATTTTGGTACTGAACGTGGTCAAACAAATCATTTCTAAGCGTAAGGCTCAATTTAAAAAAAAATTAATAGACGGGTTGGTTATACCAAAAAATCATGGTTACTACAGACTACTGCATTCAAAATTGTGACCTAAAAAAGGTTATCTCAAAACAAATTAGCCAAATTTGTCCGGGTTAAACGGTACTAGGAAGCTCCTTCATGGTAAGGGGGCATTCTCAGATTGGCTGATCTGAGATAATTTCTTCTGAAATCTGTCTTACCCTATGTCTTGATCGGCATCGTGCTCACAATAACTAGCAAGTTAAAAAGGCACTGGACCCATCTTCGTACAGCAGATCTTTAACTATAATTGCTTCAAAGCCGATATATTTTAGCATCCTAATATTGTCACGCAAGTGTCACTCGGAGGCGGTATTTTAGAAGCAATTAAATGCCCCATGGGGTCTTTTATCGCATCTCATCCTTATGGTAATAATACTTTACTGTTTCCGGTTTTTGAGCACTCGAGAACTCGCTAATATTCTCCTTCGCTCAATATTTTGACTAAAACGTCAGACTAAAACAATCTAATTTGAAATTTTCCAGTCCAAAAAAAAGAACCCGCGAGACTAGGAGTTTGTGAAAAAACAGAAATTTCAAATCAGCCAGAACTACCCAGTTTGATTTTTATCTCTCGTACGTCAGGTTAACTATCAATTTGAAGCTTCATTGCAACTTCAGCTCACAAATGAATTCTTTATCACTTGATTGACATTCACCTGAGTTTCCATGCGATGAGTTAACAAGGTTAAATTGATGATGTCAAAATGGATATTACTGTTAGCGACCTTTTAACCTTAACGTTGCTTATTCAATTAAGTTAATTAGTTAACACCTGTAAAAAGCGCAGCGACTTTAGGCATAGCTCTCGTAGGTCAGGTTTGTTGTTACTGTGAACGTAGTTTTTATTAGATCCAAAATTCTGCGAAATTAATGTCCAGTATTCTTTTCTGTAGTTTTTATGTGGAAAACATTCTTGTCCTTCTCTTCCGAGTGCCAACCAAATTCAACTGTGACTTAACTTCTGGTCGATATCGCCGATCTGAAGTCCATTAAACTTCGCGTTGTCTACTGCTTTTCTCCTCCTCGTTGTAGATCTGTAGGGTTTGTTTGTGACGTTCTTCTTTCTCGGCCCACAAGGGATTGATCATCGGAAGGTTCCACTATTTCTGCGATGGGGTATATCAGTTAGGGTCTTGCCGAAGGGCTATGCACGTCTTCGATATCCACCGAATCTTAAGCAATGCTTGTTAATTGAAACTTTTGTGACCTTTTTCCCAATCAAGTTGGTTCTCATTCGATGCGTTGTTCCAGAAAAACTTTAGGCCTCGTAGGTTCGGCTCGTTTGACTACGCCATGTTAAAAAATTGAATTAGGATAGGTATTTAACCGAATTAAATTAACTTAAACTATGACTAGTCTAGGACGAGATATGTTGAGATCTCCACTATCGAATAGTAGACTTTTAACTAAGACTAGATTAAAAGACTGGGTTAAATAAGACTACGCTAAGGTAATAAGACGGAATTAAAAGTTTCAATTAAGATTAGCTGAATTAACAAGATTGGTTGCAAAAGAAACAATAAATGACTCCAACATCAGCTATGCCAAAAGTCGCTGCGCTTTCGGCAGGTGTTAACTAATTAACAAAATTGAATAAGCAACGTAAAGGTTAAAAGGTCGCTAAAAGTAATATCCCTTCTGACATCATCAATTTAACTTTGTTAACTCATCGCATGGAAACTGGAGAATGTCAATCGAATGGGAAAGAATTCATTTGTGAGTTGAAGTTGCGATGAATCTTCAAGTTACGTATCGAAATAAGGATAAATTTATCGAGTAATTTATGGTTATGCATTTTCAAAAATGGTCAGAATTTTTTCCCGAGACCCCGGAATGGAAATATTTAACAAAATTTGCAGCGCGCAGTTTTTAAGTGTTTTGTGAAGTTTTTAATCGAAAACTTTTTTCATTGCATATTTTTCTCGGTTCGCTCCTGGAAAAATTAGCGGAGTGGTGGTCGACACCTTCGCCATTCTGATTTTAATATATTCAATGAAATCAGTCGGCAATCTACTAACATTGTATAAAAAGAGTTTTTTCTGCTTTTAGAGCTTCTCTAAAGTAAAACCTTCGTTGTGTTATCAAAAGTATGTGGATGCTTTTTAAAAAGTATATCATCCAAGTAAATAAAGAAATGAGTCTAGGTGAACAAATAGTGTCAGATTTTTTTGTCTATATATTGATCGATAACACTGCTTTCGTGATACATAATTTTCAAAGAGAAATAAAATTTAATTATATCAAAAAGGCATTGTGGCGCTCCGGTAAGTGATGGTGCCCAGCAATCAAAAGAATGCTGGTTCAAATCGCACCTTTGCTGCATTTTGTAAGGTGATCTCTTGCAAGTAAGTCATAGCTTAAAGGGACTCGGCAAGTAAGTCATAGCTTAAATTTCATACCTGCTTATCTTAAAGCCGAAGTTACGTCATCATTACGCAATAATTTCTCAACAACGCTTTCAAAATTTTGTTATCTTGAATTACGAAACCAAATATTGGCTGGTTGGAATGTTAATTGTTAAAAAATTTTCCGAGGAGTAAATGTCTCTTTTTTACTCATTCCGTTCACAAAATATTTATTAACATTTTATAAAAATGCAAAAAAAGTAATATCAATTAAATTTTCATTACGAGGCCAAGCTGTGCATTTCGTGAATTGTAAGCGGGTTCCGCAACAAGGACGCTCTCTTTGTTCTTCCTTTGTTCTGTCAATTCCTTTTATCCTTCTGACAAGTTTGTAACATATTTAAAGACTCCTTTCTGGAATCCGGGAAGATACGGTACAAAATTGTGCGGCTATCCAGTGCAGACTTTGACCTCGTAAAGTTGATCGTATTTTTTTGCCATTTTTTTTCTGGAGTATTAAATTTTTTTAAAATCTGTTTTTATAATTTTTTAAACATACTTAAGGTTTTTCCTCTGTGTTTAAATGATTGTGTATAAGTGAAGCAGTGCTACCAATTTAGCTTGTTGGCCGTTTGGCTTGTAGGCCGTTTGGCTTGCAGGCCGTTTGGCCTGTTGACCATGGGTGTTTTTGGCTTTTTGGCTTCTCGGGCATTTAGCTTGTCGGCCGTTTGGCCTGTTGGCCGCTTGGCTTGTTGGCCGTTGTTTTTTTTTTGGCTTTTTGGCTTCTCGGCCATTTGGGTTGTTGGCCGTTTGGCTTGTTGCCCGTTTGGCTTGTTGCCCGTTTGGCTTGTTGGCCGTTTGACTTGTTGGCCGTTTGTCTTGTTGCCTTTTTGGCTTGTCGGCCGTTTGGTTTTATGGCTTTTTGGCTAGTCGGCCGTTTGGCTTGTTGGCCGTTTGGCTTGTTGGCCGTTTGGTTTGTTGGCCATTTGGTTTGTTGGCCGTTTGAATTGTTGCCCATTTGGTTTCTTGCCCATTTGGCTTGTTGGCCTTTTGGCTTGTTTGCCGTTTGGCTTGTTTGACGTTTGGCTTGTTGGACGTTTAGCTTGTTGGCAGTTTGGCTTGTTGGCCGTTTAATCCTGTTGACCGTTTGACTTGTGGGCCTAAAATCGTGTAAAATTTCATATCCAAATTTTAAGCCAAAATGATTGTTTAGTGTGTTAATTTAGTTTCGTTCTTACGCCACGTTGAGTGATATAAAAATTAGAGGAAGTTGTAAAGTCGTAATACAGTCAGTTTTTAAAAGTTATGAAGATAATTTTAGCGTTACGAAAAATCGATTTGAGTTTTTGCTGATTGAATGTTCGCTCAAGGTTGCATGTTTTCCAAAATGTTTTACCGTCCTAGAGTTTCACTTTTTGGACTTTTTTGCAAAATGATTTGAAAAGGTTTTTTAGTGAGCCAAAGGAGCTCGGTTGGTATGATCCATGTGACCGGGTTAAGAAATAATCTTTCTTTTCAAACTTTCCAATTCGCCCCTACTCTCGAGAAAGTCATAGATCCGCCCAGAATCATGATCTCATCCTAAGTTAACTGACGTGACGTGTAGAAATCCGCGGGTGAAATCTGGTTCAAAACCTCTTTTGGCTATCAACCAAAGATATATTCACCAAGCAGATTTTTGGAGATTTTACGCTTCTAAAGTACTAGGTTTCTTTTGATATAAATTTCTCTTCAGTTAACTCGGTAGTTTCAGTGTATTTAATTCTTTATACGCTAAAAAAGCGAATTTCACCGGTTATTGGCAAAAAAAATTTTATGGAAAATATACTGCACCATTTTAATTCTGGTGAAATTCTGAGCAACTTTTGTTCCCTTTACTTTTGCTCTATTTTAACTAATTTGAGAAAAAAACCTTTGAAATTTCAATTTTGGATCGTTGTGTCCGGTCAAAATAAATCAGCACTGTATCTTCCTGCTCCGAAAGGCCATGGATCATAATCGATTATATTGTCATATTATGGTCAGTATCTATAAATATCCAAAATAATTGATTATAATCCATGAAAATTGGACTTTATTTATGTCAAAATAATCCCTTGAAGTTAATTATAATCCTTTAAAAATGGATTATAATGTTTATATTTTTATGCCAACAAAATTCATTATAATCGATTATAATAAATTATTATGAATTTTTTCAAGACGTTTTTCATAAAACGTACAAAAATTTTCAAAGTTATCTCCTTTCTTGTTTAATGCAGTTGCTACCTACGTTTCGTAAAATGTTACAATTCACATTAAAACTTATATGACAAAGCCCGACAAAGTCTTACAATTGTAAAATTTCCAAAAATTTGCGGAAAATTTTTGAAACTTGTTTTAAAGCAAAGATTTTAGTTTTTATATAGTAAAATTGACCTCTTTTGGCTATCAACCAAAAATATATTCCCTTTGCAGATTTTTGGAGTTTTACCCTTAAAAAAAAACTAAAAAAATGTGTACGAGGTTCTTTTGATATAACTTTCGCATCAGTTAACTCGGTAGTTTCTCTGTATGCAATTCTTTATTAAGAAAAAATCGAAATTGACCGGTTATTGGGGAAAAAGTTTTTGAAAAGTATATTGCACTATTTTAATTCTGGTGAAACTTTGAGCAAGTTTTGTTCCCTTGACTTTTTCTAATTTTACCTAATTTGAGCAAAAAATTTTGAAATTTCAATTTTTGTTCGTTGTGTCCGGCTAATTTAAATCAGCACTGTATCTTCCCGCACCGAGCGCCCATGGATCATAATCAATTATATTGTCATAATATGGTCAGTATCTATAAATATACAAAATAATTTATTATAATCCATGAAAATATAGTCCTTTATAATCATTTATAATCCATTAAAAATAGATTCTAATTTTCATATTTTTTATGCCAAAATAATCCATTAAAATTGATTATAATCGATTATAATGGATTTTTTCTAGTCGTTACTCATGGAACTCACAACTTTTTCAAATATATCTCATTTTCCGTTTAGTTCAGTTGCTTTGTACGTTTCATAAAAGGTTACTTTTTACACTAAAACCTACATGTTTTTTTTCTCTTATATATTCTGATTGAACCCTCCTATTTTACTTGCATCCCCCTCCCTCCGTTTACTTCACCGCCCCCTTCCAGTTTAGTTTCACTTCATCCCCCTCCCAGTTTACCTTAACCCCCTCCCTCAATTTACGTTAAACACCCCCCCCCCCCCCAAATTTTTTAACCCCCTCCCCAGTTTATTTTACCCCTCCCCCCCGTTTACCGCCCCCCGCCCCTCATTCAATGATGCAAAACTAATCGAATTTAGTTCTAAAATAAAAATGAATTATAAACGACTATAATGGGTTATAATAGCTTTTTATTTCGAAAGTAATCGATTATGATGGATTATGTTAGCAAAAACAATCGATTTCAGTGCCAAAATAATGGATTATAATTTTTCAAAAATAATCCATTATAATGGCAATATAATCGATTTCTTGGTCTAAATTTTACATCTGTAATGGATTACAATGGATTCTTTTTGTCTCGGGAATCCATTGTAATCGGTTAGAACCCATGAGCGCCTGGTGTGGGTTGAGCTAATTTCAGTACGGCACGTTGTAATTTAAATGTAACACGATTATGATTATTTTGACGCCAATAAAAGACGATTATTTGAAAAAAACTACTCAAAAAAGATTGGAATGACGTCTTAAAGTAGAAATTTGAAGATCAATTTAATTTTGTAACGCATCTCAGATGGCGTCTATTTAATATATGTTGGTGAGAAAAATAACGAAAAAAAACTGAGTTTTTTTCTAAGTTTCTTCTGCATTAACTTGAGTTTCTTCTGCTCATATAATTGAACTATTCCTCAAAAAAAACTCGAATAGAAAACACAAAATTAGTTGTAGAAAGATTTCTCGATGTAACACTTAGTCTTCCTTATCTATATAAACATCCCATTAACAGCAGAGGTACTATTTCAAGGCGTCACATTTGGCTGACAGACCTTAAACTTTTTCCACAGGCGCTAGTATGCACTAATTTTTTTGGTCAAACCTGTTTTAAAAGTGCTCTAAACGTCATTTATAGATTTTTTGTTTAATTTGCTTGCGGTAGAAAAATTTTTTGATAAAAAGGGTCCCTAAATAGTATTTTTGGAGAGCTCGGAAAATCAAATTGATCGACCAAATTGGCCCCCTAGAAAAACTTCTGCGCATGCCACGCCACTGCCATCAGGTATGAGACTCGTATTGTATTTGATATACTTTTTGTTTGGCCTACCAAACAATAATGCAGGAAGCAGCGGTCAATTTGGAAACCTATTAAAGAACTCGAATTCCGAAACAAACGCAAATTAAAGAACTTATGCTCTGATTGAAAAGAAGTAAAATATGTTTTTTTTTCATTATAGCTAATGTCAAATTTCCCTAAAATTTGGACAAAAAAACTGAGAGATGCTTGAAACAGGAGCAACTAAGAGCAGTTTTGCAGAAGACAAAAATCGTTTTGATTCTTCCGTGCTTTCATTTTTTTCGTTGAGCCAAATGATCATCGTGATTGTCCTAAACGCGGCAAAATATCATAAAATTGTGAGAAAAAACTTTGTGAGTTAAAGAATAGATTGGTTTGAATCCCCTTTGATATTTAAATACTTTTTTCCTCAACTTTTGTTCTTTCAGTTTTCTTCACTTATCTGTTTTTTTTTCTGCTATACGGCTAAAATTATCTCACTCTTTTCACTAAGCTTATATTCTGATTGAAAAACAAAATTTTCTTTCGCTATTAATAATTTCAAGTATTGATAATTACCAACAATCGGCTAAGAGCATTATGATCCATTTTTTAAAATAAAAGAAAGATCAGCTTTCGGCGTAAATTAATTTTATAAAACGGAAAAGACCCCGCTGTCAGTATAGAGCAGATCTTATAGTAAAATGTTTTGCATGCACAAGATGATTTTAAAAATCTGGTCAAGTGAATACGACTTACTCAAGGGTTAAAAAAGGGTGCAGTTTGAACTAAAAGATAGAAGATTGTTCACACATGGCAGGAGATTCTAAAGAGTTAATTATTCGCCTGACCGAAAAAAATTGAACCAATTTCCTTTTGTTTCAAAAAAAGTGGACATAGCCACCGTCTAAAGTGGAGTACCCCATCGTCATCGCCTTCCGTTAGTACTTCCCAGTGTGTTAAATTTTGAACTATGGTTGCAATTTACTATAAATTCTTAAATAGAAACAGCGACATCATTTTGGGCGCTAGTGCAAACAACCGATAGTGCGAAATAAATAATTCAAAATTTCTAACAAAAACTAGTTACGCAATTCACCAATTTCATAATTTTAATTGAAGCAGCACACATGCGACCAATTTCATGGAATCGAAAAAATATTTAGTAGCTTCCAGCTATTTCAAAAGCTTGGGATATCTGTACTACTAGCTATATTTTTGAATGTTTCCATTATTTGTTTGTTATTGAATTTATTAATTATGGTATATGTTAGGAATATTCATCAAAAATTTCAAACTGAGTGCCTGGAGATTTGATTGTGGTGAGAAAAAATGCTCTTGGGGTTCTATACCGGCCGGTTTTTCATTAAAACGCAGGTTTTTCAGTAATAGCCAATATAATTTAATCCTACAAAAAATCTGAGTCTGCCCTTAGGAGCGTAAAGGCGTGGTTATTATTATTGAATTGACTTGTGATGTTTTTAAGCCCCATCTACAATTCACATTTAGCGGCTCGAGTCACAATTGAGTTGCAGAAATTTGCATATTTCTAATCATCGTGTTCTCAAATGAAGGAACTTTGGGAAACCAGTGCCCGGAGAGTTACTTATTTTAGCAAAACTATTTCAGGCTGTTTGTCGACTGCTTCATTGATTTAATTTATAAAAAATCATCATTAATTCAGAATCAGTCATAGGCGCAACTTTAGAACTGAGTTGCAAAATCGAAATGAAAAAAATCGAAATTTTCAAATCTTTTTTTTCAACAGCTACCATCAGACAACTTTGACATTTTTACAGCTGATCTGTTTAATGTAACAAATGAGAGCAGGCAAGTTTAAAGTATATATTTTAAATTTCTACTCTTAAATGTCAAACTATTCGATGAGTTAGCAACTACACGTTTCAAAATCTTTTCAGATTCAGTTTATGCTGCACTTTATTCACCTTGCTTCATTGGTTTTATTGTGTACCTCGTTATTGAATTTTTTGGGTAGTTTAATGAAGTTTTTCAAACCATTCTTCGGTTTTGCCTTCAAAGCCGTTTTAAATGCAACAAGACTGCCCTGAGGAACCGAGAATGCATTTTTCTGCCTTTTTCTTCAAAATTCGGAAAAATTGTTTCCTCACTTTGTTCCCCCATAAGAAATATAAAGAACAAGTGATATATTTTGATTCTAGTTACTTGTATTCAAAGCAAATTGCTTGCCTCAATTTAATCTGAAATGGTTTAATTTGCCGCTTAAGCATTAGGAGAACAAAATATGGCGCGCGTTTATTATCCCACATTGAACATTTGTCTTTAAAGTAGTCCTGATTTCAAATCAGTTTAGTTTGGTCAGCAATGGTCGCAGGTAAGATATTTGTTAAATATTGAGCTCCTAACAACAATGTTTATGAGATGGTAAAAAAATACCATCAAAAAGATTCTCTACAAAAAATGATCAATTTGACACTAAAGACTCTGAATGAAAAAATACCCCAAGCTTAAACAGTCCGCGTTTTCGTCGAATGATGAAAAGTTAATATTGTTAAGCAAAGAAGTTTTCGTGTGATTAAAGTCGATTAAAGAAATTGGTCAAAAATTTTCGCATGTTTTTTACGTTCTCACTGCTGTAAAACTAGTGTCACATTTGTTTTATATAAAATTCCGAGGCGACCTCCAGGTGCGTACATTATTGTTTAATTGACTTGCAATGTTTTAAAGCCCCTTTTACAATTCACAAGTACCGGGACGAGTCACGATTGACCTTGTACAACTTAAGTGCGAAATAAATAATTCAAAATTTCTAACAAAAATTAGTTATGCAATTTACAAATTTCATAAATTTAATTGAAGCAGCACACATGCGACCAATTTCTTGGAATCGAAAAAATATTTAGTAGCTTCCAGCTATTTCAAATGCTTGGAATATCTGTACTACTAGCTATATTTTTGAATGTTTCCATTATTTTTTTGTTATTGAATTTATTAACTATGGTATATGTTAGGAATATTCATCAAAAATTTCAAACTGAGTGCCTCGAGATTTGATTGTGGTGAGAAAAAATGCTCCTGGGTTTCTATACCGGCCGGTTTTTCAATGAAACGCAGGTTTTTTAGTAATAGCCAATATAATTTAATCCTACAAAAAATCTGAGTCTGCCCTTAGGTGCGAAAAGGCGTGGTTATTATTATTGAATTGACTTGTGAAGTTTTTAAGCCCCATCTGCAATTCACATTTAGCGGCTCGAGTCACAATTGAGTTGCAGAAATTTGCATATTTCTAATCATTGTGATCTCAAATGAAGGAATTTTGGGAAACAGTGCCCGGAGAGTTACTTTTTTTGCAAAAATATTTCGGGCTATTTGTCGACTGCTTCATTGATTTAATTTATAAAAAATCATCATTAATTCAGAATCAGTCATAGCCGCAACTTTAGAACTGAGTTGCAAAATCGAATTGAAAAATCGAAATTTTCAAATCTTTTTTTTAACAGCTACCATCAGACAACTTTGACATTTTTACAGCTGATCTGTTTAATGTAACAAATGAGAGCAGGCAAGTTTAAAGTATATATTTTAAATTTCTACTTTTAAATGTCAAACTATTCTATGAGTTAGCAACTACACGTTTCAAAATCTTTTCAGATTCAGTTTATGCTGCACTTTTTTCACCTTGCTTCATTGGTTTTATTGTGTACCTCGTTATTGAATTTTTTGGGTAGTTTAATGAAGTTTTTCAAACCATTCTTCGGTTTTGCCTTCAAAGCCGTTTTAAATGCAACAAGACTGCCCTGAGGAACCGAGAATGCATTTTTCTGCCTTTTTCTTCAAAATTCGGAAAAATTGTTTCCTCACTTTGTTCCCCCATAAGCAATATAAAGTACAAGTGATATATTTTGATTCTAGTTACTTGTATTCAAAGCAAATTGCTTGCCTCAATTAAATCTGAAATTGTTTAATTTACCGCTTAAGCATTAAAAGAACAAAATATGGCGCGCGTTTATTATCCCACCCTTGAACATTTGCCTTTAAAGTAGTCCTGATTTCAAATCAGTTTAATTTGGTCAGCAATGGTCGCAGGTAAGATATTTGTTATATATTGAGCTCCTGACAACAATGTTTATGAGATGGTGAAAAAATACCATCAAAAAGGATCTCTATAAAAAATGATCAATTTACACTAAAGAAACTGAATGAAAAAATACCCCAAGCTTAAATAGTCCGCATTTTCGTCGAAAGTTCAAAAAATAATATTGTTAAGCAAAGAAGATTTCGTGTGATTAAAGTCGATTTAAAAAAATGGTCAAAAATTTTCGCATGTTTTTTACGTTCTCACTGCTGTAAAACTAGTGTCACATTTGTTGTATATAAAAATCCGAGTCGACCTCCTGGTGCGTACATTATTGTTTAATTGACTTGCAATATTTTAAAGCCTCTTTTACAATTCACAAGTACCGGGACGAGTCACAATTGACCTTTTACAACTGGCAAAAATTTTAAATCTCGGATGACTGCGTCCCATAATTAGAATCATTCACAGCCGCAAGTTTAAAATTGAGTTGCAAAATCGAGTTCAAAACTCAAAATCCAAACATTTTTTTCAGCAGCTACTAGTAGTTCTATCAGTTAATTTTGATTTTCTATAGCTGATGTGCTTCGTGCAGCAAATGAGAGTAAACAAATTTAAACTACATGTTTTCGAATCTAGATATTTTAGAATCAAACGTTTTTATCATTTTAAAACAACACATTTGAAAGATTCTTTTTTATTGGGTTCCTCGTTATTGCAATTTTTTTGGGGAATTTAATGAGGTTTTTCTAATCTTTCTCCGATTTTGCCTTCAAAACTGTTTCAAACGCAACAAGCCTACCCTGAAGAACACAATAAGAATATTTCCGCTTTTTCTTCGAAAATCGGATTATTATTTCCTAATTTTGTTTCCCCAATAAACTCTTCCAAGTGCATTTTGATGTATTTTGATTCTAGTAACCTAATTAGAAGCAAATTGCTTGCCTCAATTTAATTTGGAATGGCCGTTTTGTCTTCGAATATTAAAAAATGTTAAGCAAAGAATATATATTGTACATAAAATGGCACAAAACGACCCGTAGTTTTTTTTCTAAAAATTCATTTGATTGGAACAAACAAATAACGTCTTTTCAGGGTCAATATCAGCAAACTCACAATTCTGGCTGCAATGATGTTGGTGCGCTGTTCACACTTTGGACAAATGGCCAAAAAATATATAATTGTTTTTGAAAAACTTGGGCCAAACCCTGTCCAGAAACCCAAAGTCGAACTACTTTAGTGCATGGCAGACCTTAGTTTTTAAAAGCAGTTTCCCAATTATTTTTTTTTTCTAATTTGGCATTGGATTCCTACTCGAGATTAACTTGTTTCTTGATACAAGCTTGAAGTTATATCACAAAGTTTGATTGCACTATTTAACTTTTATTATAACAATTGTTTTTTTATTTTCGTTTTTAACTCATATTATCAAAAATTTATCAAATCTAGATGCACTTAAGTTTGCAAACTTTTTTTTATATCTGAAAGTTGAGTAACCCAAGCATAGCTAATGCTCGCTTTTTTGATATTGTTTTGATAAAAATTGTGTATAACCTGCATTAACGCAGGAAGTTCTTATAACCAAATCAAATCTTGCTTTCTCTGCGATGTCTATCAAGCCAGAAGTAACTGCTAACTTTTGATTATACTGAACTGTGTTCAGTGTTTTAAGAATAATTGATTAGTAATTGACTAAATTGAATTTTTTTTATTTGACAAAATTAAGATTCTTATTCACTTTTATTCAAATATAAAAGAAAATTTTTGAATTTGATAGAAAGTGACAACAGAAACACAACATAATTGCTTAATATCCAGAAATTTTAGCACGGGTAGCAAAAAAGTTTTGGCCGAAGCTGTCTCAATAGAAGGCAGTCTTTGATGTACTATTTGCTTTTCTGCAAATTAAATCAGGCGTGTTAAATGAACTGCTATTAAAAGCTTGACGTCTCTAGTTCTGAGTAAAGACTACTAAAAACTGGTTAGCTCTTAAATATAGGAACAAAAAGGTCGAATAATTGTGTCGAAAAAAAAACGTTTGAAATTTTGTTTATTTTTGGCTAAAATGATCATTTCTGTTTTTCTAGACTTTAATCATAAGAAAGTTTGATTTATTTTATTTTTAACATAACTAGTTTTGGACCTTTTATTTACCGCTTGTTTGGCAACAATTGTTTTTTTTTTTAATTTTAGACTTTTAAGACAAACTTTTTTGATCAAGCCCAATTTAAAAACATTGTAGGCTATCTTACAGTTTTCGAATCACACCTCTCATTTCAAACGACATTGAGTTGAAAATAAAAACGAAAAAAAAAATGTTTTTCTACTATTTATGAAAATGGTTGAAACATTTTGAGCTACTTGCACAGCAAGCTGCATGCTTTTTTTGTTACCTTGAAAAATTACCACACAGTTATCACGCATAATATATTGAAGGCTTTTCAGGCGTAATTCAAATAATCTT
The DNA here is from genome assembly GCF_963678635.1 of Symsagittifera roscoffensis. Classification (NCBI taxonomy): domain Eukaryota; kingdom Metazoa; phylum Xenacoelomorpha; order Acoela; family Convolutidae; genus Symsagittifera; species Symsagittifera roscoffensis. Next base: position 84,897,924 of record NC_087062.1, read on the forward strand.
AAAATTTTTGAAACAATTTTCTCAGAGTCGAGAGAAATCCGTTTAATATTTTTGATTTTTTGTCTAAATTCGAGCAATAAAATCGAATAACAATACACAAAATTTTCTGTTTTTTAGTCTTTTAGGATAAAACAAAAAGATTTTACTGTAAATAAAACAGTTTTTGGATGTTTCATATAGTGCTGGTTTGGCGAAATTTGAAATTTTTTAAAATGTTTCTCTGCATTTTTTTAAATTAATTTTGGGAAAAAAAGTCAATTAAGCTTGATTTATTTTTTTTATACGCGATTGTATAAATCCTGAATCAAATTATCCACTAAAAAACACTAATTTCAAAAAAAATCCAAAAAATAACTTTTTTTTGTTTTATATGAAAATGGTTAAAAAATTTTGAGCTAATTGCTCAGCAACCGACTATCCTTATAAATAAAACTGTTTTTGGATGTTTCATTTAGTGCTGGTTTGGCGAAATTTGAAATTTTTCAAAGTGTTTCTCTGCATTTTTTTGTTTTTTTTTAAAAGTTTTTGGGAAAAAAAATGTCGATTAAGCTTGATTTATTTTTTTATACGCGATTGTATAAATCCCGAATCAAATTATCCACTAAAAGACACTAATTTCAAATAAAAAAAACCAAAAAATTAACTTTTTTTTGTTTTATATGAAAATGGTTAAAAAATTTTGAGCTAATTGCTCAGCAACCGACTATCCTGTTTTTTTTTGTATTCCACACAAAATTAGGCACGGCAAAAGTTCATCACCCTAGATTGAGCATTTTGAAACCCTTTCAGTCGTAAAAAAATTTGCAAAAAATGAAGAAGCTTTCGTAGTGTTTTTGTGTGCGTATAGTAATTTGTATACTAAAATGTGTATAGTAATATTCAAAACACGTGGGCTAAATACAAGACCCGGGTTGATCAAAAATGATAATCATTCAAGTGTCATATATAAATAATTGCTTGTCATACACTTTTCATGCAATTCCATAGGTACAAAAAATTGCATGAAAGGTCAATGATTAGTGATTTTTGATCCGACCATTTGAAAAATGTAGAGGAACAAATTCGAACTTCGTATTCGTTTTAGTTTTTCTTGTTTTTTTTTTGTTTTCAACGTAAAACCAGGTACCACAAATAATCTTCGGATGGTCGAGTGCTAGATTATCATAAAGCATTTTCAGTCGTGATTTCAAAGACATTACACACTTTTTAAAACATATTTTTAGTGTCGAGAAAAACCGGCTAGAAATTTCAAGATTTTTTTTCTATTTTCGCGCGAGTAAAGCAATCGTTTAAGATTCGTTACATATAAGAAAACCAAATTAGATTAAATTTTACTTGATTTTTGTAAATGAAGAAAAATTTTTTGAAACGCTTAACTCCTTTTCTGGTAATAAAAAACTATCCAAATTTTTGGAACTCTTAGTGCAAAACTTTTTTAAAAAATTTAATAAAATTTTCATTAAAAAAATTGTTCGTAAAAATTTTTCATCTATTTTGCTGTTTTTATTTTTCGAAGACAGTTGTAGTCGTTAATGTTTAATTCACTAAGTTTCTATCATCAGACTTGAAGAAAAAAAAACAAATAATGAAGTTATTCTAAGAATGTGGTGGGAACATTCTGTGCTACTTGCACAGCAACAGTCTATCCTTGTTCTTATTCGTTTTTGTTCCTCTTGCTTTATGAAATTTTCAGGATGAAGCTTCGAGTCTAATTTTTGTAGTTGAAATGCTAGAGTGTTGAAGGTAGTGTTGAATGTGTTGAAAGTGTTGGGGGGTATGAGGAAAAAATTATCTTGCTCATTAACCGGTGCTATGTTAAATTAGGTGGTAATTTTTTATTATTATATTTAGTATTATATCACATATTAACCTTCTCATAAAACTAAAGTTTACTTTAGTTCTTATTGCTTTTCCCTTAGTATTTAATAGAATTGTTAACTTAGTTCACAGCTTTAATGTGGACATGGGCCGCCAGCTTGTTGGATGCCAGAGTACTTGTTCACACATGTACATCTTCTGAGTTTAGCGTCTTTGAACGGGCCACAGCCGAACGCTTTAGTTGCTCCTACACAACTGATTCTTCCCCTTAAGTTAACCATCTTCTATTCTGAATAATATCTGCTTCAAAATAAGGGTGATGAGGAGCATATCTGGTGATAAAAAAGCTGTAATTTATCTTCAATTTCTGATCTATTGTCAGGGGGGATTGCGGGGACTTTCCTTTTTCAGGAATTCAACCACCTCACCATACAGAGGGACCCTTTGTCATTTTTTATGACATCTATTTTTTTCGCCGATCAACTCTAAAACTTCTTTAGGCTCCTTGGGTGCCATTAAACACTAATTTTGAAGGGAAAGGCGCGCCAAAAAAAAAAACAATTTTTTGTTCAAAGTTTTTCTTTTGCCTGTAACGTTTTCAAAAAGTATACCTGCGGCGCAAAATTTTTGTCATAGGGTCTTTATAATGTTCTGGGAGTGTACTGAACTTTTTGACAATCCGCCCCCTTGAGAAAATCGTAGATCTGCCCCTGTCTATAATGACTGACAACCAAAGAGCAAATTTTTTTGATGAGATCATTTTTACAGATCTGTTAGGAGGAGGGTTTCCATCCCCCCCCCCTCCCCACTTCACATCAGCATCAATTTTATGGTGTAATGAGGGTTTTTACAAGGTTGTTTATGAACCCCAAATATATCAGTAGGCATGTCAATCGGTTGGCGGGTACAATAAATTAACATGTAAAAATTTTCAGGCGGGGGAAAAAGGAAAAAGAGCCGGGCGATGGCACAACGATGTCTCATAAAAAAACTTTGAAGCAATTTTTTGTTAAGTGAAATTTTTTTAACGCAGACGGGTGCTGATAAGTGGAAGAAATTGTGTGTGTTCCTGCGAGTGCATTGAAAACACCCTTGAGACAGTCTTCAAACATTTCTTCGCAGTACTCTTTTTCGGTGTCGCATGACTCATAGCAATAATCATGTTGATTGCAGCATTCCTTTTGTAAATACTTCATCTTCTTTTTTTGACACTTATCGATGTTTTGATGAAAAACTATGTCAAGTTGAATTCGTTAAGTTTCAGAAAATTTTTGTTATTAACACTTTTTTCATAAATTAAAATTAGCCCTATCTGGAGGAAACTGGATCGAAAAGTAAGTTTTTTCAGCTAATTCTTGTTTTGGGGAAAAATCGCAAATCAATCTGTCAATCTGGCACACTGTAAAAAGTCAAATTGAGCGTGATCAAATTTACAGACAAACCCCCCAGGCCTAATTTATTTCGAGGCCTAATCAAAGGGGGGACTGGGATCTACTTAACAATCCCCCCAGCCCTTTGTATCTATTAAAAAACCTCCACCCCTGTAAATAAAAACAGTAAATTCGCATTTGTAAACGTTGTTTGTAAATTCGAATTTTGCTGCGTTTTTATTGGTCGAAAATTCGCTACAAGTAATCTACTTGACATGTCCCACCTTTCTTGAGAGAGAGGGGAGATTGTTAAGTAGATCCGTGGACTGCAAAAGAGCCATGAAAATTCCGATGATTAAATTTAAAAAAAAAAGAAAATGATTCATTCCTCTGCGTCGTCGTTAGTGAGTAGGCCCAGCATGTCCCTCGCCCAACCAGGGAAGTCTTTCGGTCCACACCCATTTGCCTGGGCCCCTGGACAGCTCCTTATTGGCACCAAGTGCGCATCCGATACACAGATTGCATGACAGCTGCCGAATAATCGTTTTGCTGAACAAAAGTAGAAATTTCAGAGCTCAAACGCACTCAAGTTATTCTATCTTTGAAGTGGAGGTTATACCCGCCCCCTTGACTAGACTTAAATAAATGAAAACAGTTGACTGTTTTACAATGCTTTGTCAAAAAAAACAAATGGGTCTTTTTTCCCTCCCCCTCACCCTCCCCTCCCCCCCCCCTCCCACCTGACACCGAACATGAATTTTATGGTGTAACGAGTGGATTTACAAGGTTAATTTTGAAGACCAAATATGTTTGTCATAACCTAATTAGATCGTACGTCAATTTTCATAACAATCGAATAAAGTGAACCAAAATTTTGACCTAAAAAATTTGCAGATGTAGGGGAAAAGAAAATGTCAAGCCAAATGTTGACCTCTCGTCCAATTTTAAACCTCGCAGAAAATAACAAGAAAGGAGTTTTAAAACTGTTACAATAATAGCTAATTTCAGGTTTCTTACCAACGTTTCAAAATTTTTCATATTTGATGTACTATTGCAAGTATTATTGACCGATGGAGTCATTTTTTGTCAAAATTATAAATAACAAATTTCAAATTTGTTTCAAAATAATTGTTTTAAAAATAATTTCTTTACAATTATTTTTTGGCTCAGAACGCTTAAAATTTGTTTCAAATAACTAATTAAATATTCATTATTTTGGGTAAATCAGCGACAAACTTTTCACAAACTGAAGAAAACTCAATTTCCCAACGAACCAATTTTTTAATAGAGTTACAATTCCCTAAAAGATTTTTTTGGCGGATAAATTCATTTGTCTGTGAAATCAAAGCAATTTGGCACAACGTTGAAAAGAATACCAGAAGTTTCCAAAAGACATGAACTAATTTGTACAGTTTGAAATTCGTACTATTTCCACCTGCAAGGCAAAAAAGGAAGAATAAGAAAAAGTTTCACGATCGGCCGGATATGATGTGGCGGCGATTCGGGCGAACTCGTCTTTGATGCAAAAGTATTTGACATCAAGGACAAGTCGGTAGAGCCACCGGTTTTCAAAGCAGTATGCGAGTTGCTGTGACATTTTGCCTTTTTATTAAATGTAGGTTATTAAATTATTTATTATTAAATTATTAAATTATTCACGCTGATAGCATGACCACGTTGCTTCAGCTAACAATCGCTCTCTCGTGTAACGTTTTTTTTTTCGTCTAAATTATTTGTCTGAACTTAGCGACAAAAATTTGTGTTGACAAAAATTAGAGTCGTTCGGTTTGATGCTTCGAGCCCAGAGTGCAACCCTAGTGGAAATCAATGCAGATTGAGGTTTCTGTTTGGGCAGCAAAAAAAATTGCACCATTCAAGTATTTGATCGTTTTGCAACCATTGGTACAAACTTCCAAATTTTTTCTTTTAAAAAAATCCAATTGTTTTCATGTAAATGTTTGTGTGGGAATTTGAAACGCTCTAAAGTAGTTGGAAATTTTTTCGAGCGAATTGAGGTTGTATTAGCGGTACGCATTCGGCATGTTACGCATTTTGATAGTTGTTTGTAACGAACAATGTAGCTTCATGGCGGCGACAAATTTCAGATTGGTAATTGTTCTTACTTTCGATACGAATATAACGGAATATTTAGGCTCGGGTGGTTTTTTTCTTCAGACAAATTTCCACTTTTTTAACAAGCCATTTCTGTCGGAATTTTTTCTACCAATCGAAAGCTATTGTTGTCATGAGCTTAAATATGAAAAGATGTTTCACCTGTGATCTTTTTTCACAAAGTGATGGGGGTTTAAAGGTTGCCATTTTGGGCAATTTGGGACAATTAACGCGCGATACATTTCGCACTATTAACGCGTGCGATTTAATCCGTCTTAGAAAAAGTTCCAAATTAATTGAATGAAGCTTATATGTCATAGATGATTTGTTAATAGGAGCGAAAACTATTCTATTGTACTTTATATGGCGTGTGGGGATAGTTTTCAAAACAAAAATTCAAATAAAAAAACAGTTTCAATCTATATTTTACAATCAATTTTTTCTAAGTTGTTACTGCTCGATAAACCTTAACAGATAGTCAAAAAACGCAGGGCTTCACCATGATGCGAGCAGTCTTGTTGAACAAATTTACTCCAATCCATGATAGGACTGCTTAATCTTCAAAGATCTTATCATTAGCTGGCCCAATAAACGGCCCTTTTTTGGTGATCCAGATTTTCTTCCGGTTTTTTGTTCCAGAATCAAAATGTATCATTTCGACAAAACTTGACTCGGACTGGAACATATATTAGCGCTTCTGCTCCGCTAAATTTATACTAGTTGTTCAGTTTGAAAAACTCAGCAGGGAATAATATGTGATTGCAACCAACCCAACAAAAACGCCACAAGACGAGTGTTCATCCAAAAACTTAACTTTTTGATCAAAAGATTTGGAGTTTAATCAGTCAAATCACCTGCAATGATTTAAGATGTTTTTCGAGATAAACGTCAACGTCACAAGACGGACTTTTTAGAGCACAATAGAAGGAAAAAAGAAGCACAAACGTGTTGCTCTGCGATTTGTTTTCTGATATAATATAGTCTGAATTTTTGTCATTGAAATTACGTGGAAGATAAGATAATCGCTTAGAGCAAAAACGACTAAGTTAAAACGTCCAAGTCAGAGAGAATAGTAATTTCAGGAATAGAAGAGTATTTTTGGTTCTTTGCAAAGCAATTTGAGGCTAGAACTTTTAATCTTTAACTGAATAAAATTATCAGAACAGAATTAGACGTGAAAGATTTTGCACTCAGTGATAGGAATAGCACTACTGCAGAGCAGAGAGAGGCATCTTTTAGACAAAGAGGAGAAAAATTAGATGAAAAAGGTTTGCATGTTTAATATGAGTTGGTGCAATGTTTCAAAAAATTTGATTTGTTTTAGGGACCCATTAAAGGCAAGGGAATTAGGGTTGGAATTTTTGGGTAAATATTTTCAAAGCGCGGAGAGACCTATACTGCAGCAATTGGTTTCAGATTTAATCTCGAATATCACTAGAGCTGAAGTCTTGCCAATTTTTTAGATGAAGTTAAATTTAGTTGAAGGAGACGAGAATTCAATTGAAAAAATGTTTTTTTTTGTCAATCATTCTCAAAGGCCTGCCAAAGGAGTTCAGTGCTTTTACTACTTTCATAATGTTATGCAAAGACGATCACATTTTGAGTAAGGTAAGAAATTTTTTATAAACTTTGAAAGTGATCATAGGAAAGAGAAGGAGATAGAGCATTTGTTTGATTCAAAAAAACATGTTCTAGGTGTAATAAGTTAGAAAGCATAGGATCTTATTCTACAGCTAAGTGAGCGGCTAAGGATAACCCGTCATCTACTGATAGACCTGTGAAACGTTTCAGGTGCTTGGAAAAATGATACACTGATAGGAAGTGTAAGAAAAATTTTGACGGATAAAACCTAAGAGGGGAGCAACAGTTAGCTGAAAGAAATGTGAAAATTTATTAATTACACATGAGCCGGTAGTGTCGACGTTGACTTAGTTATCGATTGATGCCCAACTTACACTATGATAAAAAATTAAAATTTATTTGGTGAGCTGGACGAGCTTTTTAGCGAAACTGTTGAAACCGCTATCAAAACCGGTCTATTGGTTTAGGAAAAGCGAGAGTTGAGTTCACTGTGAGATTCTCTAGAATATTTCGAAAACATTAAAAGGAGTTATTGTTTCCATGTATGAGGAAATTCAGAAAATTTAGTGACAGTCTCGAAACTTACTAGAGGAGGAGCTGAAGTAGTTTTAGGAGAATAGTTTTGTTTTGAGCAAGATAATGGGACCATTTACCTTTTAAGTCACTGAAAAATTTCTTCGTTAGGAAAACAATAGGATTTGGAAAACTTGTTTTTTTTTCAGAGAAACAGAAGAGACGCTTGAGATTTTTAGTAAGCAAAATAAGAACTTGGCGACAAACGGCCATCGTAAAACCAACAAGGTCGAGCTGAAAAGGGAGCTGAGAGCCCATCCAAAAACTATGACTTCAAGAGATGAACTGAGTAGCTGGGTCAGGAGGATTTGAGAAGCATTTTGAGGTTCAAACGTTTCAGAATAAGGACTTGGAGATAAGTTCAAAAATAGTAGAGAGGAGAAAGTTTGAAAGCAGAGCAAGCAAATAATCGGAATTGTGAGCTAGGGCAGAGAGAAACTGATATGGCTCTCAACAAACGTCGTATGGGACGCGGTAAAACTTAACCTCTGAGCTATTGTAAGCTATTATACAATACTTAGTTTGAAAGATTATGATTGGACTTCGAGCGATGTCAAGCGATATCACGCAATGTCATATCACGAGATCAGATCTCAACACGCGGATAAGGCACACCGTCTGTTCGTCAAGCTGTCTTATTTTTGGTCGGATAGAATCGTACAACCTCTTTGTCTAATACCAGTCCTTATATTACGCTTTCATTTCTTAGTCCCAATAGATCTAGTATAAGCGAGGTCGTCAGATTAGAGAAGAAACAACTGATTTCAATCTGTATTATATTTTTTCTGGTTGAAACCATGAAAAATTTCAGCTTTACAATTCCTTGTAAGTTTTAGTAATGTACCATGATTGGTTAGCATTAAATCTTTTGCAGTGATAAAAACCGAGTTAAAAAGTAAATATTTGTTTTGATCTGGTTCCAGAAACCAGAGTCGTATGGAATTTTTAAATCTAAGTTTTTCTTGTGAAAGATGGATGGAGTATCTTTCGAACTCTTTGAGAGAATTGTAGATTGGTGTTGTCAGTGAAGTACAAGCGATGAGTTAAAGAGATTGGTGTGAATCCGAAAAAAATCGCATTGAAGTTGCAGATTTGTTTTATCGAAGCGTCGTTTTCGTAAATTATAGCAATACTACGTACATTCTCAACTATTCGTTCATATTGATAGCGAGACAAGTGTTTTAATTCTCTGATTAAAGCGCCAAGTAACTAGGATCCGAATTTCTGAGTTCAATATCGACTTGACCATTGTTCGTTTTCAATGGATATCTTTGCTGCGATGTCGGCTCCATACTTTTTATCCTATGAGGGTGGTGATTGCGGCAAAAAAACTAATAGCTTTGCCACTCCATTTTGAGAATGTCATCAAAATTTCATCTCCTTTTCGCTGCTCTTTTCTTTTGCTCTATGACCTCTAAACGTTTTGCAAACTTTCATGTTAGTGATTCAGCTTTAGTTATGTTCTTCTAAGAGTTATTTTTGCACAAGCCTTTCAATTAGTTCGATTTTTGAAAAAGAGTTGCTCACCCTAGAGCCACTACTAGAAAATAGTTGTGTGGTGTTCTTAGCGTGATATCGCTCGTTTTGTTAGGCCGGCAATAGAGCGTGCTCAGTAAAAACTGTTTGTCTTCAATTATTGTTGACCTGTGGTCTGTTGAGGTCTCATGTGGTCCTATTAAAAACTTGATTTTTGTTTCAAAAGAATATATAATCTGGTTCGAGTATAGTGGAACTTTCTTGCACATATTATTAAAATGAGTGCAATAGTAAGCTGCGTTGGTTATCTTAACTTAATTCCTTATTCCAAACGGGTTAAAGAAATTAGAAAACTGTTTAAATTTTTAATCAGTTAGTTTGTGGAAGTCCATTTGTTTACTAAAATTGACATCGGAAGTTTGATCAGAGTTTAAACAGTTTATACGGGAAAATTTTTTTTGTGGTGAAAGTCGAAGAAATTTTAAAATTTATGTGCATATTTAACAGTCAGTTTTATCTTTACTCTGTTACTCATTTTTTAATAAATGATAAATTTTTTATTAAACATTGAGAATTTACTGCGATTGATTGGGACTTTATATGAAAAAAAGTTTTGAGATTATTTCAAATTTTTTTCGGTTTTCCTGAGATTTAGAAAAACCTGATGGAATCCCTGAGAAAATTGTCAATTTTTTGTAACGTAACATGATTAGTATTCAATCCAAACTAATTAGTAAATAACAAATGCAGACTTACATTGAGTTAGGGCAGCAAAAAATCCATTGGGGAAAATTATCGATGGTTGGTGAGTGCAATAAAAGCTTTGCTAACATGCTGATTTTGTTTTCAGTTCATACGAGTGGCCAAAGAATCTCAAGTGGAAAATTGATCTTGAGCTCTTCCGGGAGAAATGCAAAACCGTGATGAGTATTTTCGTTTAAACTATGAAGGTTAGGGTTCAATTTCTTGCCGTGGATGTTTTATACTAAAAGGATTTCAACAGGTTGAATTTATTCGTGTGGGGTGATAACAGCGCGGCGGTTTTCAACGGGGAACGTATTAGTGGGGGTGCAGGTATATACATTTATCGGACGGTGTCGTAGTTGCGGAGGATGCCGTGCAGGCTCGTACTTTTTATGCAATAGGTTAAATTTAGAAAATATCGTGACATGTAACCTGAATTTTTGAAACATGCAACGGTTTTTAGGGTTGCGTAAATGTGCATTTTGTAGGAAGTGTCTGCGAAAGAAACGATAGTTAGTGTGCTTGTTTGTTCTCACATTAGCTCGTGTGAGCTGTTAAAAAGCATTTATTAGGGCTAAGAAAACTAAATGACAATTGAAACCCGTCAAAGCGATTAAAGTATGATTCATAGACTATGGTGTTCGTTGGCGCTTGATCAAGGGCGTGATCGAGCTTTTTGGTAGTACTGTTCAACTCAACACACAGTAGGTTTCTATTTTAAAAATTTTCTGTGAATTATGAGTTTACTGCAGGGCCGGTGCCGTATGGTGAATCTTTCATATAGTGGTGACAGTGTGGTTCTAATGTGCAATGAAGAAGTGGTTAGACTTGCGTACGATAAACCGCCAGAGGACTGGTGATAAGTGAAAAATAGTTAAATTTTCTGGTTTTATAGCTGTAGTGAGCTGGTGGAGGGCTGTTATATATAATTCATCTTCATCTAAATTGCAAAGTGGTACCATAATTGGATTAGTGAAGTCATACAAGCAAAACCAAGATATTCTCGAGATCATTGTATTTTATCAATAAAATAATCTCTTCGCCTTGGGGATTATTGGTTATTAAGGCAATTTTGTGGTAAAAATGGGATGTTTACAAGTAAAATTTTTGCGTGTTAGTATGTCTAGGATGGTTTCTTCGAACGAGTCTAAATGAGGAGGAGTTGTTGAACAAGTACTTAAATGGGTTTGTCGGATAATATCTTTTCATGAGTATGCGTTGTGCACGGGTTGATTGTTGCTCGAATGAATGATTTAGATATTTCGGAAGGTGAAGCAGAATGGATAAATTGGTGAATTGTAAATTGCTAACTTTTTTTGTGGTTTGAAATCACCTAAGTCGTGTCAAGTTGATCGTCCGTGAAAAAGTTTTGGGTGTCAATAACAGTGCTAGATTGTGGTGAAAAGATTGAGGATGCGTCGTAATATGAGGAACTGGAGCTAGATGAAAGGTTTATTACTGAGATTGAGGGGCTGACAGAATTTACAGGTATTTGTAAAAACTTAGTATTGGCGCCTGATCGCCAACAAAAATTTCGTCGAGAGTGTCTAATGCGGAATTTTCTTAAAAACTGCCTGGATTGAGTCAGCAGAGTGCATGTGGAATGATTTGAGTAATGAAAAGGAAAAACTGGAATGAAAATCCGGTAGAGGGGAAAACTAAATTCATTGATAAAATTGACAGAGGTATGGCATTCGAGATTGGAAGGGATTGGAAATTAATGTTTGAAGGATCCGATTTGACGGCTCATTGTGGGCTAAAACAATTATAAACTTGAGAACAAAAAAGAATGATGTGTGGTTGTTTGATTATTTGTTCAAATAGGTCGTCGTTCGAAATGTGTGGTTGATAAACAGTATGAGAGGTTTAGGTTCGTTGTGGTTCATTGATTCAATGAAGTCGTGATTGTACTGAAAAAGTTGTTAAAAACTTTGTGTGTCGAATGACTTGTAACTGTTTTTGGTTTGTTGAACTGTGTGAATGTGCTGGTGCTGTTGTTGTTAATTGCATTTTGTTTTGCGGCTCGTAACTAGTAATTGAAGTTGTGGATACTTTTGTTTTATCCATTTGTTTGAGCGTCACTTAAAATTTTGCTAATAAAACTTGAAAACTTTCCATGGAATCCTGCGAATAATAATTGAAATTCGCTTTATTCTCTCTTCACTTGCGTATGGTTTGCGCATGTCTTGTATTCATCTTAAAGAAGTGGAAACAGAAAATTATTTTGAAAAAACTGCATAGAAAATTGTGAGTCTCGCTAAGATGTAAAAGAGCCATCCTAAAAAGGCCAATGTTTTGTTCTTATTTTGTATAAAAATGAAGATATTGATTGTGGAGATAATTTGATGGCGATGTTTTTCTCCATTGAGATATATTTAATGTTTATGTCTAAACATATCCACTAAATTCCTGTGTGTAGATGTGTGAGAAACCGGCTGTTTCGTCGAGTTCTTCTTAGGTTTCAGTCTCTAGGTTGTCGAGAGATTTTTCAAAAGAATATATAATCTGGTTCGAGTATAGTGGAACTTTCTTGCACATATTATTAAAATGAGTGCAATAGTAAGCTGCGTTGGTTATCTTAACTTAATTCCTTATTCCAAACGGGTTAAAGAAATTAGAAAACTGTTTAAATTTTTAATCAGTTAGTTTGTGGAAGTCCATTTGTTTACTAAAATTGACATCGGAAGTTTGATCAGAGTTTAAACAGTTTATACGGGAAAATTTTTTTTGTGGTGAAAGTCGAAGAAATTTTAAAATTTATGTGCATATTTAACAGTCAGTTTTATCTTTACTCTGTTACTCATTTTTTAATAAATGATAAATTTTTTATTAAACATTGAGAATTTACTGCGATTGATTGGGACTTTATATGAAAAAAAGTTTTGAGATTATTTCAAATTTTTTTCGGTTTTCCTGAGATTTAGAAAAACCTGATGGAATCCCTGAGAAAATTGTCAATTTTTTGTAACGTAACATGATTAGTATTCAATCCAAACTAATTAGTAAATAACAAATGCAGACTTACATTGAGTTAGGGCAGCAAAAAATCCATTGGGGAAAATTATCGATGGTTGGTGAGTGCAATAAAAGCTTTGCTAACATGCTGATTTTGTTTTCAGTTCATACGAGTGGCCAAAGAAGCTCAAGTGGAAAATTGATCTTGAGCTCTTCCGGGAGAAATGCAAAACCGTGATGAGTATTTTCGTTTAAACTATGAAGGTTAGGGTTCAATTTCTTGCCGTGGATGTTTTATACTAAAAGGATTTCAACAGGTTGAATTTATTCGTGTGGGGTGATAACAGGGCGGCGGTTTTCAACGGGGAACGTATTAGTGGGGGTGCAGGTATATACATTTATCGGACGGTGTCGTAGTTGCGGAGGATGCCGTGCAGGCTCGTACTTTTTATGCAATAGGTTAAATTTAGAAAATATCGTGACATGTAACCTGAATTTTTGAAACATGCAACGGTTTTTAGGGTTGCGTAAATGTGCATTTTGTAGGAAGTGTCTGCGAAAGAAACGATAGTTAGTGTGCTTGTTTGTTCTCACATTAGCTCGTGTGAGCTGTTAAAAAGCATTTATTAGGGCTAAGAAAACTAAATGACAATTGAAACCCGTCAAAGCGATTAAAGTATGATTCATAGACTATGGTGTTCGTTGGCGCTTGATCAAGGGCGTGATCGAGCTTTTTGGTAGTACTGTTCAACTCAACACACAGTAGGTTTCTATTTTAAAAATTTTCTGTGAATTATGAGTTTACTGCAGGGCCGGTGCCGTATGGTGAATCTTTCATATAGTGGTGACAGTGTGGTTCTAATGTGCAATGAAGAAGTGGTTAGACTTGCGTACGATAAACCGCCAGAGGACTGGTGATAAGTGAAAAATAGTTAAATTTTCTGGTTTTATAGCTGTAGTGAGCTGGTGGAGGGCTGTTATATATAATTCATCTTCATCTAAATTGCAAAGTGGTACCATAATTGGATTAGTGAAGTCATACAAGCAAAACCAAGATATTCTCGAGATCATTGTATTTTATCAATAAAATAATCTCTTCGCCTTGGGGATTATTGGTTATTAAGGCAATTTTGTGGTAAAAATGGGATGTTTACAAGTAAAATTTTTGCGTGTTAGTATGTCTAGGATGGTTTCTTCGAACGAGTCTAAATGAGGAGGAGTTGTTGAACAAGTACTTAAATGGGTTTGTCGGATAATATCTTTTCATGAGTATGCGTTGTGCACGGGTTGATTGTTGCTCGAATGAATGATTTAGATATTTCGGAAGGTGAAGCAGAATGGATAAATTGGTGAATTGTAAATTGCTAACTTTTTTTGTGGTTTGAAATCACCTAAGTCGTGTCAAGTTGATCGTCCGTGAAAAAGTTTTGGGTGTCAATAACAGTGCTAGATTGTGGTGAAAAGATTGAGGATGCGTCGTAATATGAGGAACTGGAGCTAGATGAAAGGTTTATTACTGAGATTGAGGGGCTGACAGAATTTACAGGTATTTGTAAAAACTTAGTATTGGCGCCTGATCGCCAACAAAAATTTCGTCGAGAGTGTCTAATGCGGAATTTTCTTAAAAACTGCCTGGATTGAGTCAGCAGAGTGCATGTGGAATGATTTGAGTAATGAAAAGGAAAAACTGGAATGAAAATCCGGTAGAGGGGAAAACTAAATTCATTGATAAAATTGACAGAGGTATGGCATTCGAGATTGGAAGGGATTGGAAATTAATGTTTGAAGGATCCGATTTGACGGCTCATTGTGGGCTAAAACAATTATAAACTTGAGAACAAAAAAGAATGATGTGTGGTTGTTTGATTATTTGTTCAAATAGGTCGTCGTTCGAAATGTGTGGTTGATAAACAGTATGAGAGGTTTAGGTTCGTTGTGGTTCATTGATTCAATGAAGTCGTGATTGTACTGAAAAAGTTGTTAAAAACTTTGTGTGTCGAATGACTTGTAACTGTTTTTGGTTTGTTGAACTGTGTGAATGTGCTGGTGCTGTTGTTGTTAATTGCATTTTGTTTTGCGGCTCGTAACTAGTAATTGAAGTTGTGGATACTTTTGTTTTATCCATTTGTTTGAGCGTCACTTAAAATTTTGCTAATAAAACTTGAAAACTTTCCATGGAATCCTGCGAATAATAATTGAAATTCGCTTTATTCTCTCTTCACTTGCGTATGGTTTGCGCATGTCTTGTATTCATCTTAAAGAAGTGGAAACAGAAAATTATTTTGAAAAAACTGCATAGAAAATTGTGAGTCTCGCTAAGATGTAAAAGAGCCATCCTAAAAAGGCCAATGTTTTGTTCTTATTTTGTATAAAAATGAAGATATTGATTGTGGAGATAATTTGATGGCGATGTTTTTCTCCATTGAGATATATTTAATGTTTATGTCTAAACATATCCACTAAATTCCTGTGTGTAGATGTGTGAGAAACCGGCTGTTTCGTCGAGTTCTTCTTAGGTTTCAGTCTCTAGGTTGTCGAGAGATTTTTCAATAGTTGCACTATTATTTTCTTGACTTGTATTTTCTTTATCTTCAACATGGCGTAGACTATTGTTGATATCTCTGAATTGACTTCTAACTAACTCACCAGGATTGTTTTCGATTTGTTCGTTTTGATAATATCCTGAGTGAACGGGGGTTTCACACTCAATTTCAATTTTTAACTTGTTATGGTATGTGTTTTCGGTTTCACTTCCTTCAACTGTGCTATCATGACGTAATCCGCGTAGTTGAATTTCTGAAGATCCACTATTTTCTATTCCTATTGTATCAGCGGCTCTTTCAGGTTAGTATTTACCTAATTGATTTGTCGTTGATGTTCTGCTGTATTATTTTTATAATTTTTCTAATTATTTGATAAATTTGTTTGAATTTTGTTAACTATTTCAAAATGACGATTTAGACAAGAATTATTGATGATCTATAAGTTTTGATACTTTTGGTTTCTTCTTCGATAATTACTAGAATTTTCTCGTGTAATTATTTTTTCATTATTATACTTTTGCTTGAATAATTCTTCGAGCGGCCATTTGAGTGGTTTCTCTTGCAGTTGTTTGAAAATTTTCAAGAACGGTTGTTAGTGTAGTTTCTATTTCAACTGTTTGAGTTTGATCGATTCCTATTATAGATAGAATGCTTACCTCTGTTTGAGTTTGATCTTGAACAAAGTTTCTATATTGACCATTGCTTTCTACTGGAATGGCTATATCCGCTCTGTGTATTAAAATAAGCAGTTACTCGAAAGTTATTTTATATGGAGAATGAAATTTGTTGATGATAGTTGGATGGAACAGATTTTTCCGATAAATTGTTACTTTTAATAACTGTTTTGAAAAGTTTTTTTTCTTCTTCTTTCATGTTTTGATTAAAAAAAACTTCGACAATCTGTGTTTCGGTGGTTGATTTGATTTCTCATTTTGTGTTTGTCTGCACTCGGCGATGCTGTGTCCGTACCGTCCACAATAATTGCACTATTTATGAAATGAAAGTTTCCCTTTGAATTTCGGAATTGTTTATTTTAAAGTTTTTGGTTAGTTTTTCCTCTAATTCATTATATGAATCTTGTATTTTGCTTATATGTGAGATAGTTGTTTGTATGTTTCAAACAAATTTTAGTAAGAGGTTTTCAGTTTATTTTGATTTCACTGTGATTTTGCTTGTTCCAGTTTGTCTAAAATTTTCTAAAACGAAAGTTTGTTTCACGTGATGCTTCTTACTTAATTTCTGTTTTTAAATTTATTGTGACGTTAGAGCCATGATTAGGATTTTAGTCATTTGTTTTTTTTGTAATCATGAGTATTCAAAAAAAAATGCTTTTCCTGCTTGCGTTTCTATTTTTACGGTAGTTTTGTGTAGTTTCCATTAAGGCGGTGCGTAAATGACTCTAATTTTTTTGAAGAGTTGTGTTAATAGCTTCTGGGCCTAATTTTAAGAACAAACTTGCTGTAAGTAGACTGTAACTGAGTATTCAGGGTCTGTTCCTATGACAATCATCAAAGGTTTGTAGGATGTTATACATGATCCAACCAATTGGAGTGATTCCGCTGTATTAGGTAATTGAGTGAAAATTGTAAGTTGAGTTTGACTAGGTATTAACTAATCTGATGATTTCAATGTCACATTCTTGCTTAAAAACTTTTTTGTAGGTTGAGTTTTGTGTTTGCATGGTATGAGTTGTCGATGTAAATTAAATTTTTTTATGGAATTTTAGTTCTTGGATTGATTCAAAAATGTCTGGTTGAAAATTTTCATCTGGATGGTATCACTATTTGACTGATAATTTCTTTGTTGAAAGTTTTGGTGTTGCTAAAATTGACTTTTGAGGCAGTATCCTTCATCTTCTGAGAAGTGATTTTGATTTTGTCTATTCTGTCATTTGAATTCGCCATATTGTTTATTTTCTCGTAAAATGGATAAATTTCAAAGTGATCTATATTGGTGTTCATTCGATTTTGAGAGCTAACTGCTTTTTAGTTTGTACTTTTAGGTAGTTGTTGTTGTACTTTTGTTAGATAGGTTAAGATTGTTTTCTTTTAATTGGTTTTGCTATGGGATGATCCATGCTTTTATTTGCAAAAAAAATAATAAATCTTGCTTGCAAATAATTTTTGATTTTTTTCTACTGAAACAAAATTTTTCAGTGTTTGGTCTGTGTTGTTGATAATCCCTTTGGGTATAATTGGGTAAAACAGTTGGTTTAGCTTTTGATTGTTTTTTTTGTATGTGGAAAGACGATGCTACTACTTTTATATGGTGTTGAGATGTAGGATATATGGGTGAGATGCTTTGTTGCCCTGTTGCTGATATTAACTATTTCTTCGTAAGTGAAATTCGACGGTGTTTGAAAATTTTGGTGATCTGGTGTTGTAGTGCTGTTTAGATTTCCTTGTGTATACACTATTTTTAGCTGATCTGTCATAAAACATCGTGTTGCTCTCAATGGTGTTCTACCGGTTGTTAAAGGGATTACTCTCAAATATTTTTCAATGACTAAAATTGTTAGAATTGCTGAATCTGAGATATCATTTGGCATATTAATGAACAGCTGAAAAAAACTCATTCAAATGGCTACGAAGACACAATTTTGGTAGTTGAAACAGATTATGTTTGGAAACCTGACTAGTATTCCAAACAAAATGTGTTTCACCTACTAAAATTGTGTCTTCGTCGCAGTTTGAACAAATTTCTTTCCTAGATTGTATTAGAAGTTCTAAATTATATTAGAAATTATCTATAATAAACCACGCTAACTTTTTTTCACCAGTTTTTAGGATCCGTGAAGCATCTATAACGGTAAAAGTTTTTGCGAATTGCAATTCAGAATCTTTTTTTAAAAAATTATTTTTGTTCTTACAGCTGTACGTCTTGATGTTTCGTCTATATCTAAAATGGAATCAGAGCTGCAAATGATTGAAAAAAAAACATCATTTGCAAAATTTAATGTGCTTGAGTTGAAATTTGTTTTGATTTATAAATTTTCTATTTTTCTAAAACTTACTAAAAACTTTATTTATGGTTTGAAAATTCAGTTCGGTTTTTAATTTTTTTCTAATTAAAGACCCCTTTTCAGAATTGGTCTGCGTTGTTGATAATCCATTTGGGGGTATTTGGGTTAGTCATTTACTTAAGCTGTTCGTTTTAGTTTTGTCTGTAGAAATTCAATGCTATTCCTATAATGTTTTAATATATATGGGTGAGATGCTTGGTTGCTCTGTTGCTGGTGTTTTAACTTTTTCGTGGATGAGGAATCTTCACCAATTTTATATCAACTAATTGTTTTTCCTATTTTTTTGGTATTATTAGTTTATTTATTGAATTTAGAAACGAAAAATAGGTGATATGCTCTCTCTTACGCTGTTGTCGGTAATGTAACTATTTCTTCAATAGTGAGTTTCAATGGTGCTTGAAAATATTGGTAGTTTGGTGTTTTTTTTCCGTGTAAAATTTCTTGTGTAAGCATCAATAATGGCTTAGACTATTGTAAGTTGTTCCATCATAAAGATTCATATTGTATTTTGGTGGTATTCTAACGGTTGTTAATGGGATTACTCTCAAATAATTTTCAATGAAAAAAATTGTGTGAATTGCTGGGCTTGAGATATGATTTGGAACTTTTTAAACGTTTCTTTCATCTGCAAAAATTGTGATATTTCCCAAAGTGAACAAAATTCTGTTCTAGAATGTACTATAAGATCCAAGTTATGTTAGAATTATTGTATTATAAACCATGCTTAAACTTTTTTTAGATCGGCCTTTATGATTTGCGAAACTTCTCTATCGGTGAGTTTTTTTGCGAATTGCTTTTAAAACTCTTCGTGAAAAAAATTCTTTTCTCACTACTGTATGTTTGTGGAGTTGATACAAAAATTGTTTCTACTGAAAAAAAAAGACATAACTGGAATTGATTGAAACAATAACATTTTTGAAAACTGAATATTTTTTTGTTGAAAATTGATCTTGTGTATAAATTCTGTATTCTACGAAAACTTTCGAAACGTTAAACCTATATCGTCATCTTGTATTTGAAGTGATGGGGTTTGGTTATCTGATTCTGGTGGGCAGATGTTAAGTGTGAATAGTTTGCATTATGTATAAGTAATGATCTAGTATTTGCCTTTTTTGACCTCTGGAAACTTTTTGTGGCAAGGGCTATGGCTTTTTCAAAAAAAGTGTATGCTGAGATTATGACAAAATTATTTTTTCCAGGTGAAGGGTAACTTCCGTGATGTACGACAAATGGTAGGTTAGAGTCATCCAAGAGCTAATTGTCGTAATAAATCTTTTTTTAAATGTGGTATTACTGTTAACCTGTAATCTGAATTTAATTCGTACATATTGACTAAAGTGTGGGTTCGTACTGGTTTTCTGTTGTAATTTTTTTCATTCTTCGTTTATTTTGTCTTTGATGATGTTGTTGTTGCTTCAGAACAAACAAAAATCGATTTTCGTTGACTTGTTCGTTTTGATCGTATATTTGCTTTTGAAGAATTTTGAGTTTGCGTAAAGTTGTTGTATCAGATAGTCAGATTTCATTTCGCCTCCTAGAACAACGATTATTTAGACGGTGTCTTTGCTACAAAAAAAAATCTTTCTTTTTGAATGTTTTGCAATCTTTTCTATCCTAAATTTTTAAATGTGGCGTTAAGACAAGATTGTAACGAATTTCATAAAATAGGAAATTGTGTAAAAAATGTTTTTTTTTGCTTCGCTAGATTTTGATATCAGTTATACAATAATTGATGCAAAATCCAGGTGTTATTTGTCTTTTTCTTAAAATGTTAGTTTTTAATCTTTTTGTGAGATTTATCCTATTCCTCGGGTCTTTTTGTCGTAAGTCGACGAGTTGGGGAATGAAGAAAAAACACTTCGATAGAATGATTGATGTTTTACTCCTCCTAAACGTGTGTGGTGTTTCTGTATTTTAGTAGTCTTATTATTACTTAAATGGGGATCGATATCAGATCGAGGGTTGGAAAAGAATGAACCAATCAACAAGGTTCAGGTACAATGAGAACACAATTAGATTGTTAAGCAATTCTCCAGAGCCTACTAGTTCTGAGACTTGTTAGTTCTGACCTGGGCTTTGGTCAAAGAACGCGTGGGGTTCAAGTGAAGGATGATGAATAACCGAAGTTTTTCACGTGTAGCTTAATTTAAAAGGTTATTTTTCAGAGAAGTCACCAGTTAGTCTTGGGATGTTTGAAAAGATTGGTCAGTGTTTCGACGTTTGAGGTCAGAAGACACATAAGTAAGGGAATGGTTTGAACATTAAGTTAAAGTTTAATAGATCCAAATAAAATCTTGATGTTCCAAGTTAAATAAAAAACTGAAGGAAAAATTTCAATTTAAGAATTTAAGGTTTATGATGAAAGCTCATATAACCAATGAGAAACCTTGATTTCATTCGATTCGAAAATTTCAGGAGTCAAAATCTAAGACCAAAGAGAAGCATTGCAACTGTAGATAACCTAGAAAATTTTAGACTGTTTTGAATGGTTAATGATCCAAGCAAGGTTTTGATGATCTTGATTTTTACTTCAACAAAAACTAAGTTCAAGACTAATTTAGCTAAAGAAAAACAGAAAAAGTGGCAAGGAATCTTCACCAATTTTACAACAACTAATAGTTTTTTTCCTATTTTTTTTTGGTATTATTAGTTTATTTATTGAATTTAGAAACAAAAAAAAGGTGAGATGCTTTGTTACGCTGTTGTCGGTAATGTAACTATTTCTTCAATAGAGAGTTTCAAGGGTGTTTGAAAAAGTTGGTAATTTGGTGTTTCAGTTCCGTGTAGAAATTCTTATATATGCATCAAAAATGGACTTAGATTTTTGTTAGCTGTTCCATCGTAAAACTTCAAATTGTTTTTTGGTGGTAATCTAACGGTTGTCAATGGGATTACTATCAAATAATTGTCGAATAATTGTGAGATATGATTTGGAACGTTTTGAACGTTTCTTTCATCTGCCAAAATTGTGATATTTCCCAAAGTGAACAAAATTCTTTTCTAGAATGTACTATAAGATCTAAGTTATGTTAGAATTAATCTATTATAAACCATGCTAAAACTTTTTGTAGATCGGCCTTTATGATTTGTGAAACCTCTCTATCGGTGAGTTTTTTTGCGAATTGCTTTTGAAATTCTTCGTGAAAAAAAAATTTCTGTTCTCACTGCTGTATGTTTGTGGAGTTGATACAAAAATTGTTTCTACTGAAAAAAAGACATAGCTGGAATTGATTGAAACAATAACATTTTTAAAAACTGAATATTTTTTTGTTGAAATTTGATGTTGTGTATAAATGCTGTGTTCTACGAAAATTTTCGAAAACTTAAATCTATATTGTCATCTTGTACTTGAAGTGATGGGGTTTGGTTATCTGATTCTGGTGGGCAGATGTTAAGTGTGAATAGTTTGCATACTGTATAAGTTTTGATCTAGTATTTTTCAAAAAAGTGTATGATGAGATTATGACAGAATTGTACTTTTCCAGGTGAAGGGTAACTTCCGTGATGTATGACAAATGGTAGGTTAGAGTCATCCAAGAGCTAATTGTCGTACTGAATCATTTTTTCATGTGTTATTACTGTTAACTTGTATTCTGATTATAATTCGCTCAGTTGACTCCAAGTGTGGGTTCGTACTGGTTTCCTGTTGTAACTTTTTTTCATTCTTCGTTTTGTGTCTTTGATGATGTTGTTGTTGCTTCAGAAAAAACAAAATTCGTTATTCAAAGACCTGTTCGTTTTGATTGTTTTTTTTTGCTTTGAAAATGTTTGAGTTTGCGTGTGATTGTTGTATCAGATTCTCAGATTTCCTTTCGCCTCCTAGAGCAACGATTTTTTAGAAGTTCTTTTCGCTACAAAAAAAAGTTTTTTTTTGGAATGATTTACAATCTTTTACATCCTAATTTTTTAAATATGGTGTTGTGACAAGATTGTAACGAATTCCCTAAAATAGCAAATTTGTAAAACAAAAAACAATTTTTGTTGCTTCGTTAGATCTTGATATCAGTTATACAATGATTGATGCAAAATCCAGGTGTTAATCTTCTCTTTCTCAAAATGTTAGTTTTTATTCTTTTTGTGAATGTTAACCTTTTCCTCGGGTTCTTTTGTCGTAAGAAGACGAGTTGCGGAACGAAAAAAAACACTTCGATAGAATGATTGATGTTCTACTGCTCTCAAACGTATGTGGTGTTTCTGTATTTCAGTTGTCTTAAAATTACTTTAATGGGGATCGATATCAGATCGAGGGGTGGAGAATAATGATCCAATCCACAAAATTCAGGTATATTAAGAACACAATTAGATTGTTAGGTACTTTTTCTAGAGCCCACTAGTTCTGAGACTTGTTAGTTCTGACTTGGTGTTTGGTCAAATAACGGGTGGGTTCAAGTGAGTGATGATTAACCGAAGTTCTTCACGTGTAGCTTAATTTAAATGGTGATTTTTCAGAAAACCATCAATTAGTCATGGAAGGCTTAAAATGGTTGGTCAGTGAATCGAGGTTTGAGGGCGGAATACACGTAACTATGGGGATGGTTTGAAATTTAAACTAAAGTTTAATGGATCCAATCAAAATCTTGATCTTCCAAATTTAAGAAAAAACTTAGGGAAAAAATTTTTAATTAAAGAATTTAAGGTTAATGATGAAAGCTCATAGATCAAATGAGAAGCCTCGATGACCTCATTTAATTTGAAAAATTCAGGAGTCCTAATCTAAGACCAAAAAATGCCTTGATAAATATAGATAATTAAAAAAGTTAGGCTGTTTTAATTTTTTAATGATTCAAGAAAGTTCTTGATGATCTTGATTTTTAGTTCAGTAAAAATTAATCTCTAAATTAATATAGATATTGAAAAATTGAAGAAATGGTGATCCCCGAGAGCAAGGAATCTTCGCCAAATTTACAACAATTACTTTTTCTTCTATTTTTTTGGTATTTTTGTTTATTTATTGATTTTAGAAACTTGAAAATTTAGTTTTTGGAAAAAATACTGTTGATTTGATGTTGTCAGTTAACTTAAGTTTTTTGTTGTCGTCGTCGTTTTTTTCAGTTATAGAGACATGTTTTGTGTTTTATACAAAAAGTATCGCTTGTTAAATTAAGTTTTCGTCTCTATTTTAGGCAGTTCATATAAAAACTACGTAGATTTACTACACAAATAGCTTTCAAATTTTATCGTCGTTGTCTCTTTTTTGCTTTGAAATGCAGGCGTTTGGGTTATTGTATTTTGTAACGATTGACTTTGTCTTTGTGAAGGCTCGGCTTGATTAGACTTATTGAGATGTGGAACTAAGCTAATTTTATTATTGATTTGATTTGTTTCGACATGTTTGGCATTTTCTACATCTATGCTAAACGAGGGTCTGCTCGAGACTCATTGGTTACACCAGATGAATTAAATCCGGTGTGGCCACCTCATAAACTAAATTCCGATAAGGTACACCGTCTGTTCGTCACACTATCTTAATTTCGGCCGGACAGATACATGCAACTTCTTAGTCCAACACCAATCGTATTCTTACGCTTATTTTTCCTAATCTCAAAAGATCTAGTGTATGTTGGTAATTTTGCAAGGTTAGAGGAGACAAGAAAGCAAAAAAACAATCCCTGGCTGAAGCTGTGAATAGTTTTAGCTTTACAATTCATCGTAAGTTTTAGTAAGGGATCAAGATTGTTTAGATCTAAATATTTTAAAAGTAATAGTAATCAAGTTATAAAATAAGTACTTGTTTTGAACTGGTTTCAAATTGGTTTTTCAAAATAAGAGTTGAAATTTGAGCGGGCTGGGGCGGGGGGAGGGAAAGTGAAAATAAAACTTTTCAACTTTTACCCTAATACTTTTTACAGGAAATTTATTACCAGTTAGGAGAGGCTTTGTTCCATTACGCGACACTGTGTTGCCATATATGAACTTGGAAAAACAGACGCTAGTGGCCACCAGAATAAAACAAAAGTGATTCATTTTTGATGCCTCTGCTTGTTATGGTTTATTTTGCCTTTGTCAATTCTTTTTCTCAAAGTTTTTCTATCGAAAGAAATGTGAGTGACAAAAAAATTGCTGCTCATTTTTATCATAAGAATTTCCCTCACAAATTTTTTACCAACTGAATTTTAAAAAAGAGGGAAAACTTTGACTGGAGCCGTAAGCTGAGATGATTTTTCACATCAAGCTGGCTAAAAGTTTTCTCCTCTGTCCTATTTTTTATTTCGTTTGTTGGCCGTAGTTGATGAAATTTTTTCCGTTCAGCCATTACTTACTGCAAAAAGTTATGATATATTGAATTGTTCACAAAAATGTTCAGTTTGATGAGAGTTATTCAAATGCCCATTTTCCGCAATTGCTAAATAATCGTGAAAGCCTATGAATAAAAAAGAATTGTTCGAATTATGGAGGAAAGTATTACCAATTTTTCTGTAAACGCTGAATTCAAATGTTATTTTGAGTTTTTCCCGACCGTCCTTATTGCCATAGGAATAGGAGGGCAGAAAGGAAAGGGCAGAAACCAATTCAGTTTGGCGAAATTAACTTAATTATTTTCGTATTCCTACTAACGAATGAGGATTGAGACGGACAAGTGTGCGCAATTTGGAATAAATATTAAAGTATTTGAATCGATAGATTTTTCAGTTAAAGGAGAATTAGATAAACAAGACTCCTCATTTCAGGGCGATGCCCTGAATGTATCGACTGCTTTTTTAATTTTATGAAGCAGTAATTACTTCAAAAATTGAAGGTAACAAAATAAAATGAAATTTTTTTTAATTATTGATGTTCTTATGCCTTTAAATGCCCCCACACGCCATTTAAAGAACAAAGGGATAGATTTTGCTCGATGTAACAAATCAATTATGACAAATAAGCATCTTTCAATTAATTTGGAACAATTTCTAAAATGGATTAAAACTCCGCTTACGCATTAATAGCGCGAATTATATCGCGCGTTAATTGTCCCAAACTGGCTAAAATGGCAACCTTTAAACCGCAATAACTTTACAAACAATGATCACAACTAAAACATTTTTTCAAATTTAAGCTCAGGACAACAATAAATTTCGAATGATATTAAAAAAATCCGTAAAAAATGGCTAGTTAACAAGTCGAAACTTGTCTGAAAAAAAAACCCACCCCGAGCACAAATATTCCGTTACTTTTGTATCGAAAGTCGGAACAATAAAATTGTGCTAGAAGCGAAAAGTTTGTAGAAGTCATCTTAACTTTTGAGACGCAATCCTTTGTGACTTTTCATTTTTTCATCCAAAGCTCTGGGACAATATCAGCTTGTCCAATTGAGTTTTTTCAAGGCAGCCAAATTTAGATTCCGACTTTGAAGAAGTAAAGCTCTGTAATATTTTCGAGTTGTACTAATCAGTCCCGGTAATTGAAATCATAACTTTGACAATTTTTTTCATTAAAGTGATGTCATTTCGCAGAGTTTGAAGCACACAAGTTTTAGCCAGGGCAATCATTTTGCTGGAAGGACCTATTTAGCTAAATTGCTTGCTAAACTAGGCACACTTTATATAATTTTTGTGACTAATCGTTTTTCATTTTCAATTTTCGTAGACAGCGGCTGAATATTTATTATTGGGGTCGTCATTCCGACTTTCGTAACGAAAGAAATGGAAAATTTGTGCTCGGGGTGGTCTTTTTCTTCAGACAAAATTCGATTTTTATCCAGCCATTTTTGAATGGAGTTTTTAAAAAAAATCAAAAACAATTTTTGCTTTCATGAGCTGAAATTAGAAAAGATATTTCACTTAAGTTCGTTTTTTGAAAAATTAAAAGGGTTCAAAGACTGCCATTTTGGGACAATTAACGCGCGATATGTTTCGCGCTATCAACGCGAAAGCAGAGATTTAGTCCCCCTTAGAACTCATTCCAAATCGGTTGGAGGAAACTTTTTTGCAATATTGATTTTTTACTAGGAGCTAAATATATCACTTTGTTTTTTGTGCGTGTAGTGGGATGACTTTTACAAAAATTTTTAAATTTTAATTTTTTTGTTTTGTTTGATTACATTTCCTTTATTATTGTTATTACTGCTCCATAGGCCCTAAAAGGCAGTCGAAACAATCAGGGATTTGCCTGATACGAGCAGTCTTGGGTTAGATTTCCCATTTAAAGGATTTTTCTGACGCAAAAACTTGTCCCTGAACACCAAAAGCATGTTGTCTTTGCCCGACTGTGTGTCCCAATTAAGACAGTTTTATGAGAAGTCTGATAAAAAAAGCCTTTGTTTCAGTTTTCTGAGATAATGTTGGTCGGGTAATGTCGTCAAGTCTGGGTAATATGCGCTATTTTTTTCTTTTGTGATTGTTTGTTTATTAAAACAAAATCAATTCAAAGGGTTTTTTTTTCTTTTATTTCAATTTAACTTCCGTTGTCCTTGTAATTTGAAAAACATTTTAGCTCTATATTTATTGATTTCAACCTAGTTATATAATTTTTAGCGATCAAATCGTTAAATACTTTTTTCAAAAACTGTTTCAAGCAAAAATTATTATCATACAAAATAAATGAAAAACGGAAAGCATAAGCATGATTATGATCAGTTGATCTTCACTAGAACTTAATGTCACAAGTTTTCTAGAATGTTCTTTCCATGTAAACAGTTTTGCTCCAATAACTCAGAGCGAAGCCAAATTGGACCAATTGCGGAGCTCTTTACTTCTATTCGAGATTAGCGAAAGCAGCAAAAAATTTAGCCTAAGAACACATTTGAAAGTGAGTTGAGACACACAATCGATGCTCTTGAGTTTCAGTAAGGACTTGTTTAATGACGCTCAAAGAATAACACATCAAGTGTTCGACCCCAGTCGACCCAAACGCTTCCCTCTTTGTGCTATTTTGAGATATTCATTTTTGGCTGACTGACTCTTAAAATCTTCTAAAGGTGCCTTTCGCGCCAATATGTTCTAATTTTTCAAAAATTCGCAAACAGTGACTAAAAACGCTTTTTTGGCCCGTTTTTTCTCTATTTGTCTATGATCATTTAGTGATTTTGGAGATCTCAGAAAATCAATTTGGTCGATGTAAAAAAAAGGTAGACGAATTTTTTTGAAAAAACCCCTCGAGAAAATCACAAATCCGCCCCTGAATAACACGAATTAGTTATTATCAACAAATTTTTCAAAATTTTTTTTTCACAATTAAAGGGTATCAGAATAGTCAGGGCTTATCCTTCAAACATCGGTAGTCCATTGCAGAAGTAGAAAACTTTTTCAACAAAAACTTTTTTAAGGCAACCCATAAAACAGTCAGATCATTCAGAGTTCTGTTCAGGTTGAGCAACCTTGTTTTTTCATTTTTTGAAAAAATTGTCAGAGTGGTTGCAATTTTGATTTTTAGTAATTACTGGGCGTTTATGCTAAAAAGTGATGACCGAGAGTCAAGTAATCTGAATCTCTCATTGAGCCGAATGGCAACAAGAACTGAAAAAGCAATGAGCTGAAATTCGAACCTAATAAAAAAATTGAACTCAAGAGTTATGGAACGTCTATCAGCGGGCAATAAATTTAAGCCGACAAAACTAAAATCAAAACTGATCCATATTGAAAACAATCCAGACCGACAACTCTTAGTCAGCCGAAAAAAGAGCAAATCTTAGCTGATATCCCAAATTATCCAAACAATTTGTGAACCAAAGGACAAATGAGCTGGAAATGTATGTATTTTTTCACGCACTCAGGTTTCTTGGGCGATCTTCACTCCAATTAACTTCTCATTATCCCTTTAAATCTCTTATTTTTGTCTCTTATAATCTCAAAAGTTATGTAACTTATTTTTGTCACGATATATAAGATGAAAATTGAGAAGCGATAAAACAACAGTCTTCCGTTGACACTTTTTTTTGTATCGAGCAGTTTCTCCGTTGAGCTTTTCTGCTTAACCCATAAATTGTACCCGGTAAACCATAGTATACTGCATCTCAATTTTACCGGAACATTTGGACAATCACATCTTTATACAGTCAAACTCATCATGAGAAATTTTATTTCGCTGTGTTTTGAGATGTTTTATTATGCTATTACGTGTGATTATGCTTAAACTCTTAGGGTTACGATGTAAAGTATGAAAAAAAACTCTGTTCACAAATTTTAGTTTGTTCACCATGCAACGTTTCCTTACACTAAGACAACGTAAAATTAGTTATTCAAACTGAAATTCAAATGTGGGGGGATAGGACATTCATTCTCAATCTTGTCAAATTTTATGTTATACCATAATTTTGACGCTCAGGCGAGGTGCGGGGCTAGTCCGTAATACCATTTTGGGTTATTTGGGAGAACACATTCCTGCGGAGTTTTCAGTTTTCTATTCGAGTTATCAAAAACAGCTAAAAATTCAGCCTAAGAAAACACATGAAAGTGAATTGAGACACCAAATGGTTGCTCATGATGTTCATGCACAAAAACAAGAATTCGCTTGTTGTTTATGTAGGAGTGAAGGAAAATAATTTGCACGAAAGGTTATTTTTTCTGGTGTGTTTTTTGTTTTGTTGAAACCAATTTATGAAAAATTAAAAGAGTTGGAATCAACCCTATGATTTACTCGGTAACGAATTGGCGTGACACTCACTGACCAAGATACACATAAACTTTAGTAAAGGACTCGTTTAATGATGCTCAAAGAATTACACGAATTAACATGCCGCATCCAATATTGTTCCGGATCAGGAGCGGATTTGGGGATTTGATCCCCCTCAGGGATTCGACCCCTTGTTGACGGACCCTAACAGTTTTCTAAAAAGAGCCTTTGGCACCAATTCTTATTAATTTCCAGGGGAGGCGCACGCCAAAAAACCGCGCCTTTTTTGGCCTGCTTTTCAAAATTTCAAAAAAAAGGTTGACAAAGTTTTTTCAAAATCCCTCGCCCCCTGGAGAAATCCTAGATCCGCTCCTCTTCCGGATTTATGCTAAGCAACCGAATTAGTCAATTAATGACAAGAAAATTGTATTATTTCGACACTTTTTTTCCAAAATTTTTTTATTGACTGAAGGGCAGTCAGAATATAGTCAGGGCTTTGCCTTCAAATACCGATAGCCTCATTTTAAAATTACAAACGTTTTTCAACAAAAATAATTTTTAAGGCACCCCATAAAACAGTCAGATCATTCAAAGTTGTGTTCAGGTTTGAGCTACCTATTTTTTCAATTTTTGAGAAAAATTGTCAAAGTGGTTGCAATTTTGAAGTTTTGATAATTGCTCGGTGTTAATGCTAAATAGAGATGACTGATTGTCAAGTAACTTGAATCTTGCATTTAGCCGAACTGTAACAGGAACCGAAAAAGCAATGGGCTGAAAGTTGCACCTTAACAAAAATTTGAACTCAGCTGACGAAACTAAAGTCAAAATTGATTTAGATTCAAAGCAATCCAGACTCAACACTCCTAGTCAGCCGAAAACAGAGTAAATCTTAACTGATAGCCCAAAATACCCAAATAATTATGTAATCTGAAGGACAAATGAGCCAGAAATGTATCGATTTTCTCGTCACAAAGAATTTTTTGGTGGAGATCTTTATTCCAATGAAACTCTCATTACTACAAAAAAAAGTTTATTAAGGTACTCCATAAAACAGTCAACCAGATCATTAAGAGTTTTGTTCCGTTTTGAGCAACCTTGTTTTTTTTAACTTTTCGATTGCAATTTTGGTTTTTGATTATTTTAATCTCTATTTTTTGTTTGCTTGAATCCCAAAAGTGATGTGCCTAATTCTTGTTTAAAAATATACGATGAAAATTGCAAACCTATAAAATAACATTAGACCCATAACCAAAATAAATTCTACCCAGTATTTGAGTGCCCCGGGAGAGCCACGAAAAAAATTTCAAAAAAAAATTTAAAAAAATTTCCAAAACCTTCCCGAAAAAAAATGATAAGATTTTTTATCCAAATTTTTTTGAAACTTTTTTTTAGCTTGAACGTAGGGAGAAGACGGAAAATGTCGTTTTTTCCGCTCATTTTACCGTTATACTTTGTATCGTGTCGAGCAGTCTTTAAATTTCAAACTAATTTCAAAGCTCATCCCGTTTACGCCGTACCCTCATAAAGTCATACTCCTGATTAGATGTTTATTTAACTGGTGATGAAGTTACAAATAAATTACTCTTTTAGACCACCGCTGACACAACCATATCTTCCAACGCTGTGAACACTTTTTCTTGTTGGCACTAGTTCTCTTCACTGTCAATGTTTTACCTCTATCTTTACACTAATGAATCAATGACAAAAAAAATGTTCCACGTTGAGTTCGTTTTTGAAGGCAATTAACCCATAAAAGGCCTTTGAAGCGTTTAACACAGAAAAAAATTTATGAGCACGCGAATCATGATGACTCTCTTGTACCCAAAAAAAGCAATCGCAATTTAAAAAAAAAGTAGAATAGCAGCGGATGCTTACTATTTACGTCAAAAGACTTCCTTTTTGTGTAATTCAAACTAGATTTTCAAAATCAGTGTGACCAAATACTTAATTTCAAAAGGAGTAAATAATTAATTACTAGTTTATGATTTAAAATGCGGCAGTCATAATTTAAAAAAAATTGGCCTTCATTTTCCCAACCTATATGAACCTGTCGATAAGATTGAAAGTCATAGACGAGGTGTTTTCAAACGCGAATCAGATAACAAGTGGATTGCTCAAGGTTTTGTTGCAATATGCAAGAAATTATGTCTTTTTTCTTGGTAAAGAATTACTTAAGATTTCAATTTTTTAAATTTGTAGCATTTATGTTCCGTAGGCAACAAGAAGTTTACACAAATTTGAAGTGCGTCCTTTCTTCGGCTGCTGGTATTTTTTAAACTTAGGATTTTTTAAACTTAGTATTTTTTTGCACTCATCTTGTTTTCGTTTTCATTTTACAGACCTAGATTGAAAAAAGGCCAAAATCCAATTTCAAATTTTTTTTAAGAGCCGGAAGTGCAGCTACTTTTCTGTGAGCAGCTTTTTCAAGCATTAACACTATTAACGCGTTGATTTGGAGTAGTCTCAATTAATCTGATATCCTTACAAGTTCAAAACCAAACGTTCAGCAACCGTCGTTCCTTATCACGGCTGAAACTTTTGTTTGCCAGCCATTTTTGACCTTGAAAACTGCTCTGAATAATCATCTGTAGCTCGTTCTATGATCTGAAAGTTTATCGTCCCTCCCGTTCACTCATTATTTCACGCAGCTATCGAAGCTCATCCGTTCCATAGTGAAGAAAGAACTTCACAACACTATACACGCCGGTACCAATTCAAAGCCGTTAATAGCTCCTCCAGGGTGTGAGCAAAAAAGTCTTTGCTAGCGTAGTCCCCAGGCAAAAAAAACTCAGGACTTGGCTCAAACGATACCAAGAAACTAGAAGAATACCTGAGTGGAAATTTTCATGATTTGAAGAACTGAATGGTTTTGTCATTTCAAAAAAAAATTGATCCAAACACTCAACTCAGGTAAAAAAGCCTCTGCCAAGTTTGCACTCAGTTGATTGTCGTACAAGGACGCTTTGAGATTTCGGACAACCACAAACAGTTTTGGATACTCATCTAGAAAAATTTTCGGCAGTACTACTCTCAATTTGCACAATTGATATAGCATTGTCAATTTTGATTCAAGTATATCAGTCGTGTTGTGGTTTGTGTTAAGCTGAGCAATGATTACGAATTCAAGGTTACATCAGTTTCAAAGAAATTCTTTCAAAAATGACAACATAAGTAGAAGAGTCCGGTTCTGAATTGAGCAAAGCTTGTTCAAACCAATATTTGCTAACAGGGCTCGCAAAAAAACATTGAGAAAAAAGAAAGTGCAATTAATTGGAAAAAAAGATTATTTTCAACCTTCCCAAATAGACTGTCGGCTGATGTGTTATCAGTAAAGCGCAAATGAAAGTTCCAATTTTTATGTAGAAAACTGACACTTTGAGCGCAATTTCTTGTTCTTCAAAATAAAAAACTGCTTTTTTTTTCATTTATTAGTTGTTTGATACACTACGGTTGTTGAGATATTCACTGCAAATTATTGAAGTGCTTATCTTGTAGAAAGCAAAACGCAAAAACTATTGTGCCATGATGTTCGTGTTTTCCAACAGAACGATTTAGATACCGCCAGCTGTCGTTCTCGAATTGTGGTGCTGACTATTTCGCACCATTTCATGTAATTTTTCGTCAATTTTCCGAGAACCATTGATGATTCTTAATCAAATGTTTAACAACTCGCACCATTCACATTGAATTAGTTCCATCAATGGATACATCAGGTTCTCGTGTGTATGCTACCGAGACTTCGATCTCAAGGAGAAGAACAACCTATATCTTTTTTTTTGCAGACAAAATGTAATCAAAGCTTGAAATGGATGTTGCTCGTTCGAGGAGGTGTGGAGAAGTATAATCCATCATGTTCACACCCATAGAGATGGAGCAAAAAAGCGAACGGTGCGCAGTTGTAAGCGCGTGTTCTGCTCAGCTTAACGTCAAAAAAATGATTGACGAGATTCAGAACACTATATTCAGCTTAATTAGAAGCTTGCCTAAAATCCGCCCTCTTTTTTCCAATTCTGACGATATCCCAGTGGTCCTGAGGTTTTAAGGGATCCTTATTTATTTAATCAGCATAGCGTAACGAATCTTTCCCTAAGTTAGAGACTTTTTTCTTCTTTTTAAAAATATCCACGTACGCGTTTTCCCGCCATATTTTGAGAGCAGTGTTCGAGTGAGACTCGGGTTGGTTTCTGTTTCCAAAAAATTTGCTTCTTCGTTTTTGTTCATCTGAAATTTATTAATAACCTGATCTCAGCTGTTGGAAAGTTTTTTTAATAATTATTGAGTAATGGAGCTTTGAAATCTGCCAGTTTTTAGTACTGTTAAAAATTAATTAACATTGTTAAAAGCAATTTGCCAACTTGACCCTTTTGTGAAAAAAAATTGATGTGTAACCGTTCTATCAAAGCGTAAGCGGCATTTTGAATCGCTGCGAATTGGACGGAAGCTATTTGTTCTTTCAACAAAAAATTTTTTTTTGAGCCATGGCAGACGCAAAGTATTTTTCTTTTGATGCGTGTTGAGAAAAAAATTCAGATTTAAAAGAGATAATTTCTTCTTTTTTGAAACATTCATTAGTTTTTCATTCAATTTTTCATCAATATTGAAAGGAAGTTTGATTATACAGATTTGTATTTAAAACAATTTATTTTTTATGCGCATTTCTAGTAATCTTTTCCTACGCTTTGTAGTTTTTTTGTGTAGAATGGAAAAATGTGGTTACTAGCATGATTTCTGTAAATGAAATCCTAAGCTAACATTTTTTGAGCTTCGGCTGATTTTCTTATATGCCCTAAGTCCACTCATCTAATCATTTCTGTTTCATCTTCGGTTTTTATTTTTTCAAAGGCTTTGAATTTTTTTGAAGAGAGTGATTTTTTTTTTTTATTAGCCCCCGGCCTGCTCAGTGCAGGACCAACCGTGGGGGAGGGGGAGATGTCATCCATTTTGCCGCAGCCGGTCCCACCTTGAGGAGGCGGATGACACTGGGACCCCTCCAGCCGTGACCGAAGCGTGATTCGAACGCATGACCTTCGTGTTAAGAGAGATGTGCCTAACCCACTTGACCACGACTGCTCAAGAGAGTGATTAGACTAATGTGCTGAAAATGCTGTTCTTTTTTCAATCTCCAGACTTTTCTCAAGAATAGCCAAGTACCCTGCAACTAGAATGAGTGAAATAGATCAATATCTGCTTCTCTCTATGAAGTCAAAAGAAAAAATTATCGAATTTTTTTCAAACAATAAAACTTTTCAAAAACTGTTTTCTTGATAAATGTTTGAAGCAGACAGCTTGATTGGTCAAGCTATTAATACAAATTCTTTTTTTTTTCAATTCCTTATCTTTTTATTCAAAGAAGCGCCAATTAAAACTGTTTTAGTGGATCGGTCTCCGTCCGAAAACTTTCTTAGAATGAGCAGCCTTTAAAGTAGAGCCTATATACAGTAGATACATGTACTACGGTAACCAAAAATGAGGGTTAGAAAGTTGGCCAAAGCTCTGTTTTTCAGTAATGAAGAAAGCTCAAAAAAATCAAGTACTTCAAGTTCAGAGCAGCGTTAAAATTAAATCGAATCCTTTCCATTAAACCGCTGTTGCGGCAAAACTGACTTCAGAGTCTGATTTTCGCCATTGGAAGATTTAGGGGGCGGGGTTATTTTAGGGGAGAGGTTACTTTAGGGGGTAATTCTAGCTCTCGGCTTTAGGGGGTAGGGATTCCAGCTCTCTGAAGCGTCAACTGAAAGTACTTTAATAAGGCATCAGTTTTGGCTGAACAAAACAAATTTGTACAAAACTACAATAAGCGTCAAAAATATATCAGCCAAAAGGTATTGTTGTCTTAAGCTCAAGATCAAAAGTTATTTCACCTGTGAGCATTTTCTGTATAGTTATTGGGATTTAAAGATTGTGATATTTTGGGTTAATTACCCAGCGCTATGTTTTGAGCTTTTATAGCGTAAGTGGAGTTTTCATTTGTCTTAGAAATTGTTACAGCCTTATTTGTTAAAGCTGCTGCGTTTCTACAAGCAAAATTTTACTTGGTGTTTTTATGGCGTGCGGGGAGATTATTTCGTTTTTTTTTGTGTGTCATCACTTTTTTAAGGCGAACACTACTCCATAAAATTTTTAAAAGCAGTCGGAACTTTCAGGGCTTCAAAGTTTCATGTTTATTTAGAATATGGTTGTGGTCGAAGCTTCAAACTAAATAAGCAAAAAATCATTGAGGAAAAAATTACAATATTTATTGGAAGCAGCTTTGATTGTTCTGAACCTTTCCAAATAACCTATCGGCTGACATGTTATAAGAAAAAGTGCAAATGAAGTTTCCAGTTCCTCTGTACAAAACTAAAATTTTGAGCGCATTATCTTAGTTATTTGGATTTCAATTTTGGTAGAACCGTCCCAATTGGCCCTGCCATTTAGGATTCCCGGGTTGACCACAAATGCTTATCCTACAATTTCCTACAGTTTCATAGACTCAGAAAATTGTTAAAAAAAAACTCTAGGATAAGCATTTTGTCATATATGAAAAGTGTAGGATAAGCATTTTTTCATAAACCAAAAATTAATTTATTTTTTTTCTCAATTTTTTTTGGGATGTGTTCGTGACCGAACACAAGTGACTAAACCCATGGTGTACTCAACACTAGAGTTCCCAAAAGGTTGATCGTCTGTCATTGACAATGTATTGGAAACGATCTGAGTTGTGAAAGTGATTACAAATCATATGGTGAAGCATTAAACTTTAAAATTTTGGCAAAATTTTTCAAAGATGATTTTTTTTAAAATTGATTTTTCAAGCTATCAAACATTGATCGAGGCATATATAAACATGCCATACAAAAAAAACAGGAGTTATTAGCCTTTTTAAAAAGGGTTATCCTGAGAAACGGAAAAAAAATCCAATTTTTGTGCATCGTGGACTACGTCTGTGTTTGTTTGAGTACAAAATTCGATTTGAGGTTGGAAAAAAACGACAAAATTTTTGGGGCAATTTCAATTTTACTTTGAAATTTTTTTAAAAATTGTATAAAAATTGTATGATTACCATTTTTCCATACATTTGATGGAGGCAATTGTATGATAAGCATTTTCGGTGTGGGGAAATGTAAGGGAAATGCAAGATAAGCATTTTCAGTTTATGGAGTTCAACCCGGGTTATTTTATGAACCAAGGAACAGTAGATTTTGGGGTTCAAATATTGTCAGCAATGCTATCAAAACTTTTGAAATCAAGTATTTGAATGTTTTTTTAGCAAATAATTGAACAAGTTCTTAATTAGTTTATTTGTTGTAACGAGTTCTGTCAATGAATTCTTTCTCGGCAAAATCTATATTGTTCCCTTGTCAATCAATTAATCTGAAGCTTTATTAGCTACCTTAATTTGTTTCTTCAGCTTTAGTCAGCTTTAGTGGTTAACCAGGCGCAGAAAACATCCTTAAACGCACATTCAAATAACTCAGTCAAACATAATTAAGCCATTTTCAAGTTCAAACAATTCAGCTAAAATGAGTGGGAGAAACTACTCAAACAATGAGCAAAGAGTTTAAACGTTTTGAAAAGTGGACAACAAAACAATTTTACACGCGGCAGCTTATCCAATTTTTATTCAGACAACTTACAATTTTTTCCTTTCAAATGCACAAACAAAAGGTTTTACAGAACCAAAACTGTTTTACATTATAAAAAATCAAGCAATTCAAGTTTTTCCAAAGTTGGAGTAGTGATTGAATAGAAATCAACTAGGACAAAGCTCCCAAAGAAGTGAAAAGTGAAAAAAAAAATACAATAAAAACACGCGGGAAAATGAGATTTTCACTGGCGTTCTGTAAGGATATTAAATAAAGGCTTGACCCATTTTAGAAAAATATTGAAAACAATTTATGGCAAATCCAGGCAACACCATAAAAAACGCAGCAAAAAAAAACATAAGTTTTTTTCTGACTTTTTAATCTAGTAATGTGCAGAAACCTGGTCCTATATTGTTAGTCTATCAATTAATGTTTGGTATTAGTTCTGATTGATGATGAAAAGTTACCTTTTGGAAAACTCCGTAAAATGAATGCTTAACAAAGTTTGAAAGCATAGTTTGAAAGCTTAGCACTTTCAAAACACTTACATTGATGCCTGTCAAAAATCAAACTCGTCAACTCGATTTGACTTTGCTCGTTGAACTGGGTTTATTTGGATGCTCAGTGTAGAATATCGTACAAAAATTGCATTGGAGCCAAAAAAATAGCAAGTTTAAAAAAATTTTGACGAAGTCAAATTAACAAACAAAATCGTACAAAAATTGCATTGGAGCCAAAAATATCGTACAAAAATTGCATTGGAGCCAAAAAAATAGCAAGTTTAAAAAAATTGCATCTATCCCCGTTGCACGTTTCAAAGATAAACAAAAACACACTTTTTAAGCACAGACTAATGGCCATTGAAAATTTCAGAAAGAAGAAACCTAAGTTTTCAATCGCTAATGATATTCTGGTGCAAGTAATTAAAAATGTAACCAAACACAGAAATATTCAACATTTTGCACCTTTCAGGTACACAGATCTTTAAAAGATTATGCATGGTAAACTCGTTCTCGTCAATGATTTTTGTAATTTGATATCTCTCTTTGCTCATCAAACTACAAAGAAAAACGTTTTGCTGTTTATCTGGTCTTTTTGATCTAATTTGGCCTGACGTTTCTTTGACTGATGTGTCCAAAATTTTTGGCTGATGTGTCCAAATAGTCTGCTTTTGCAATCGGTTGATTTATCTGTGGCTCAATTGACTTGAACAGTAGAATTTGATCTACAAAACATTTTGATGTACAAAATAATTATCGTAACTTTCTAGGAAATTTTTTTGTTCATTTTTCAATTTTGTAGCTAACATGTTCCATAACTGTTTGTTATCATGTGCAAAATAGCGTTTTTTTGGGCTGAAATTGAAAAAAAAACGGTCAATTTAGATTTTATTGTGGTAAATTTTTGAGGGATTGCTAGCTTGGTCAGTTTGAATTAAGTACCGCGCCAATTGTTCCGTTCATAACACACTCGTAAGTGGCGCTCTCAAGGCTTACCAAACAAATTGAAGCCAGCAGTTTGGTTTTATAAAAACAAGCCAACTTCATCCGCCAATTTCATCCCTATGAAAAACGTTAAATTCATCCCAGTGTATTATGCATGCAGAGGGATACAAGAAAGACAAAATGTTGTGTTTGATTTTTATCAGTTTTTTAAGCTACTTTTTTTCCAGCGTTAAGTCGCAGTCAGAACAGTTCCAGCTTTGACGTATTATATGAGCGATCTTGTTTCTAGTACTTTCAAAGAAAAAACTAAAAATTTATGCATGGGATAGCTTTTTTTTACTCCGACCAAAATTGACTTTTTTGTTAAGCGTTTTTGGCAGGTTTTTTACTGTATGTATACTTATGCCACACTCTGAAAATTAATGGTTTTTCTATATGTGACGGTTTTATGTATTTTCAAGGTGGAGTAACTGTTGCCAACTTGCATATTTACCGTTAATTTATGCGCGCCGAGATTTTAAAATTCTTTTTGCGTGTTTCGAAAAAGCTACCTTTCAAGTATATATATATATATATAAACAAAGTGTTTTAGTTAAAAAAATACCTCACACAATCTATTTCAGCAATATTTTCCATTTGTTTGAAAATTCAAGCATGAAAACATTAGATTATGCAACTAGAAGCTATTTTTATCCAACTTGTTTTTGTTCTGACTTCCGGGGAAACTGTGGGTTCGATTTCGGTTTATTGATATATTGGTTCTCTGACCTGCTTCTGTTTCTCCCACGATTTGTTTTCAACTTTAGGAAAAGAAAAAAAATGATTTTTTATTTACTAGGCGTTTTCACGGTGAGTGAACAATTCATTCTAAACAAATACGGTAGCTAAAGGATCTTTAAAACAACATTGGTTGCTACAAAACAAATATAATCATTTGAACAAGACTGCTCGTATATCAGGGCAAAGCCTTGAATCTTCCGACTGTCCCTCAATTCATATTGAATAGCTTTTGGGAAAAGAAAATATTGAAAACCGATAAATTTTGGACAAAATCAAAGTGCGAAACGTTGAGTCCAGCAAAATGCTTACGACCGATCTGATTAGCAAGCCTCAATCCAATTTGGAACAATTTTGGTGTGCGGGATAATTCGCCACGCATAAATAATTCGCGTTACGCACTCAGCAATATGAACAAACTCTTCAAAGCGCGCAAAATTTAGTCCAGAACATGGCCAATTTGGCAATTTTCAAACCCCCAGAACTTTAAATAAAAAATCAGAGGTGAAATATCTTTTCAGATTTGAAATCAGAAAGTCGATATCTTTAATAGAGTATAGAAAATTTTTGTTAAAAACTACTGTTTCGATCGGCAAAAATTGACTGGAAAAAAAACCACATCGAGCAAAAATATTCTTTTTTTTCGAAAGGGATAAAAACGCGAGGCACAGTATACAGTTAAACGTTCGTATATACTTAACAGCTAAGCTAGGTAACTATTAAGGTTGAATTTCACTGGAATTGTACTTATCGGACCTTTATTTTATGCTAGGAAAAAAAATACTTGATTCAGAGCGAATCTCTGGATGCTTCAGCTGCAAATTGAAGTCTTTTATTTGTGGTTTCTGCGATTTGCAGAAAAACCATCGAGTACTACCCTTTTTCTCTGAGCTAAGCCTATCTGTTAAATTTTCTCTTATTTCAGCGTAAGTTAACTTGTTGAGCGAAGCTTTTTTTTGCCAAGAATGAATTCAAGGCCGTTTGCTTGCATCGAGTTTTCATGTGGTTGGCGACGATATTTTCAAGTGGTACCACTTTTGCAGCCGAAATTGGTTACAACATGGTAGAACAAAAGCTAGACGTCACTACCAGTGCGTTGTCTGGGGATCCATTGATCTGAAAAACTCAAACAATGAACACCTTACTACTATGCTAAATGCCCAGCGGTAAGAATGTTCGTGGTGTTTTTCTCCAGGCAAATGTTGACTTTTTAACCAGCATTTTTGACGGAACTTTTTATATCATTCAAAATATACTGTTGTCTTGAGCTCAAATTTCAAAAAAAATTTCACTCGTGATCTTCTTGTGAAATTATGGGATTTCAAATATTGCTAATTTGAGACACTTAACGCGAGATATATTTCGTGCTAGTAACGCGTAAGCAAAAGTTTAACGCATTTTTCATCGTTCCAAATTAGATTGAAGCATGCTTTTCCGTCTACTTATTAGTTTGCTATATGCAAAGTACATCACTATATTCTTTGCATAGCGTGAGTGATAACTTTCAAACAAAAAGAACTTTTTTTAAATTTCTTCAGTTTCTCTTTTTCTAAATTACTCCGAAGAAATTAAAACGCAGTCAGAAAATTGAGCAATCTTGTTGTTCCAACTTTCAAAGAAAACGAATTTTTTATGGTTCGTGTGCTTTTTATATTCAGTGGCATTTTGCAGTGATCGAAAAAATAGTTTTTAGCAAAAACTTTTATACCCCATTGAAGATATCGTCGACTCTCTGGAATCAAATGTAAGCAAAAAATATTTTACCTCCAATCGATTTGTGCAAAGTTCTGGTATATTGAAAAATGCCAGTTTGACCATGCTCTGGTCTAACTTATGCGCGCTTTGAAAATTTTACTCATAATGATGAAAGCTCCGACTTTCGTTGTTCCGAATTTCGATGTTCCGAGTAACGGAATATTTGTGCTCGGGGTGGGTTTTTTTTCAGACAAATTTCGATTCTGTAACTAGCAATTTTTGACGGATTTTTGAATATCATTCAAAAACTACTATTGCCCTGTGTCTGAATTTGAAAGATATTTTACCTTTGTAAAGTTATGGGGGTTTAAAGATTGCCATTTTGGCCCATTTGGGACAATTAACGCGCGATTTATTTCACGCTATTAACGCGTAATCGGAGATTTAATCCGTCTTAGAAATCGTTCCAAATTGGTTGAAAGAAGCTTATTTGCCATAATTGATTTGTTACTATGAGATAAAATTATCACTTTGTACTTTATTTGGCGTGTCGGTGAGTGATTTTTGCAAAAAAAAACTCAAAAAAAGTTTGTATGTTATTACTGCTCCATAGACCTTAAAAGGCAGTCAGAACATCTAGGGCCTCGCCCTGATACGAGCAGTTTTGTTAATTTTGACGTCATTTATGCAAATTTGATTCAACTAGCATATTTCAACTGAATTTGGAAAACCAAACTTTTTCGCTGTTTACGATATAGGTGTTTATAACGATTAGAATCTTTGCACGCATGTTGTATCCCAAACATCTTAAGATGCAATTTTCAAACCCACACAGCAATGGAAGTATTTTTTCAAAAAAAAACAATTGCAATCAGTGTATGGTTTTCCTACAACTATAACCACAATTTAAAAATATATAATCGAATCATGTCAAAATCAGATAATTTTTCCATTAAAAACAGTTTTTTTCTTCTTAAACTCATAACGGAGGTCCATTTCCGAAAATAATTGAGTTTCTGTTACATTTATGTGCCTGTTCCATTTTCATAACTATGGAACTTCCTTTTTTTAATTGCGTTCACGGGCCCAAAAGAGGACAAGGCTAAGGTCAAGTGCTAAAAATGAGTAATCCTACCCGCACCGAAGTTTAATGGGTAATAAACGATTATAATGGATTTTTGTTGACTAAAATATTGTCTATATAATCGATTATCATGTCAGATTTAGACCACATAATCGATTTTTAATCGATTATTATCGATTATTTTGGAAAAATTTAAATCCATCATAATCCATTATAATCGATTATAATCCATTTTTGTACATAAAATCCATGAAAATTGATTATATTTTGTAAATAATGACTCTAATTTTTGCAATTTTCTGCAAAACTCGAACGAACACGTTCATCCAGGTGCGGCCAAAAGTAGTAATTTTCCAAAAAGTGTTCAAAAACAGCATTTTTGACCAGCTCCTCGCGTCAAACCCCCCCCCCCCCCCACCCCAACGTACCCCCACCCCAACGTATCCCCCCTCACGTACACCCCCCTCCCCAACGTACCAACGTACCCCAACGTATCCAGCCCCCCCTCCCCAACGTATCCAGCCCCCCCTCCCCAACGCACCCCCAGCCCACGACGTACCCCCCTCACGTACCCCATGAGTACAACTGTAGTATGATTGAGCGTGGGGGGGGGGGGGGGGGGGGAGTTTGTGTGGGATCTATAGATAACTTTTTGTAATTTTTCATAACTCGATTGAAAATAGGAAAAAATGAAATTAAGCGAGAGAACAAAATAACTAACTTAAGTTTAACAAAATTTTGAAAAAATGAAAACAGCACACAAAAAGATTTGAATAAATAGATTATAATCCATTATAGTCGATTAAAATGGATTGTTTTTTTTTTGATAATTTTTTTTGCAAATAATCGATTATAATCGATTAAATCGATTATATTGGGATTTTATTGCTTAAAAAATATTATCATTATAATTCATTTTCAATCGATTATAATCGATTATTTTTGTTATTTTGTAGAGACTGACAATGAAAATCCAATATAATCGATTATTATCCATGAATCTTCAGTGCGGGTAATATATTAACTAAAGCAATGTACAAAGTGTGAATCTGACAAGGAGTGCTATATCGGAAATTATTACATTGAAGTCGGTTCCTGATGGTCGAGTTCTGTTGGTTTCTGGCGCAGGGAAGCTCCTTCACTTGTCAATTCAGTAACTCAAGAGGAGGCCTCAATCCTCACGGAAACATTTGGCTTATAATTAGTTTTACATTTTTGTCTTATTCTGAAAAAAAATTCCATTTAGTGCAATGCACGAGACAATGCTTCGTTTTAGCAATACAGTCAACTTTCAACTATTTTCAAGCTCATATTTGAGATATTTCAGAGAACAGAGAGAAGATTTTCAATTTCAGGTAAACCTGCTAGTTAAATTTTTTGGATGACCTTGAACAATAAGACTGCTCGTTCCAACTGTTGAAGCAAGTTTACGCTTCAGAATTCGATAAGGTTTTTTTTTTAAAACCAGGGCCAATTCAACAACCTCAAACATTTTGGGGGATGGTCTATGATGTTAACCTGGTTTTGAGTGGGAACTTTTAGCGAATCGGAATCGAGTTATTTACATGCAGCGCTTTAGCAAAGTAGTCTGAACTAAAGGCTGGGGTGAAATATTTTAATTTAATCTAGGGGAGGATATTGACTTGATGCAAAAATGATTCTAAAAAAATTGGAAAAACTAATAGCTTTGTTCTTGAAAATCATACTTCCATCGACCCAATGTAAGGTAAAAAGAAATGATATATTTCGTATCTCTAAAAAGTTTTTCGATGTTCAATTCGCCCCCAAGCCGGTTTGAAACAAAGGTCGAGCTGAATTGCTTCTCGCCCCTTTTTGCGCTATAGTGAAAAATTGTCATGCGCTTCAATTATCCCAATTTGGTCAAAGTAGTCAGAAACTCAAGCCCCTATAACTCAACGAAAATTGATTGCATGTGAAATAATTTTTAAAGTATGAACTCAAGACATTTTTCCAATACATTAGCTCTATCAGAGGTTGGGATCTCAGTTTCTTTGACAAGTAAGTGAGTTCGAACAATCTGTTTAGTTCTTTTAGAACAATCAAGTTTATTTTACAAATCATCACAAGTCCAGTGGCCATTTCATCATACCGATGTCAAGTAGCGAACGCTTATGTCACACCGCTACAATAGATGCGCAACTACGCCGAGCTCGTTGTTTTTAGCTGACGATAAACACCTAAACTTTTTTTCGTTAAAATCTTCAATTGTTCTCCAAATCGCAAATTTGTGCAAATGCTTCGAAGACAACACGGGCTGAGGTGTTCGACTCATGGTTTGACCAATGGTTTGACCAAATGGTTCGAACTGGGTTTAATCATTTAACGCCATCAAGAAATCGAATTTAACGTGTTTGTTTTTGAGTTTTTTTCCTTAGACTCTATCGTATATTTGAATACTCCATTTTGCGGAAGATACGGATTTTGAAAGCATGGCAGACAAGCCATGTTTTTGTGCTCCTGCAAAACAAAACGGGTTGAAATAGCAAATTCCCTCAAAAACTTGAATTCCTCCGAATTCCTCAACTTCCCGAATTCCTCATATTTCTTTCTACTTTTCTTCAATTAATTGATTAAAAGTTTTTTGACGAAATGAGAGATCAAGTGAAAAAGACATGTTTTAGAGAAGAATGCAGAATCCGAAAGCCAAATTATAATGTGCGGATTTTGCCGGAGGGCGTTTTGTCTACAAAATTGTGGGCAAATTTTGGAATTGCACATCTGAAAAACTACCAAATCAAGGCAAAGCACTGAAAGTTCCGGCTGATTTCTCTTACTTGCATGCTTGACAACGTTCAGTGTTTTGACGTTTTAATAATTTTTGCGCAAGCCATAGCTTTTTCCGATCCCGTGGCACTTGTTTGAGTCATACAGGAAGTTATTGGGACCAATTAGATTTCCCCAGTTCATTTGGGATTGGTTTTTAAGTTTAAAAAGTTTGGCCGCGTTTAGGCGCTGACCATCTGCAGAAAATTCTTAAATACGCGCAACTAAAGCTACCGTTTGGTCAAAATAGCGACAAGTAAGTCACTAGAATTTTACCAAAACAGAGCAAGAGAAGTATTTTGTCAAATTTGAGATCAAAGAGTTTATATTTTCATTGTTGTTCAACCAAACTCAGCAGAAAACTATATCAAGACTGCTCGTATATCAAGGCAAAGCCCTAAATGTTCTGACTGTCCCGTAGCTCATTCGGAATAGTTTTTGGGAAAAGAAAATATTAAAAAGCTATAAATTTTGGACAATATCAAAGTGTAAAACTTTGAGTCGTACGAAATTACTACGACTAATTAGCTAGCCTGATTTCAAATTTGGAACAGTTTTGCTGTGCGAGATATTTCGCCACGCATGAATAATTTGCGTTACGCTCTCAGCATTAGGAATAAACTCTTCACAGTGCGCATAATATAGTCCAGAACTTGACCAATTTGGCAATTTTCAAACCCCCAGAATT
The DNA here is from genome assembly GCF_963678635.1 of Symsagittifera roscoffensis. Lineage (NCBI taxonomy): Eukaryota > Metazoa > Xenacoelomorpha > Acoela > Convolutidae > Symsagittifera > Symsagittifera roscoffensis. The sequence continues at coordinate 84,942,686 of NC_087062.1, forward strand.
TTACAAAAAATGATCTGAGGTAAAATATCTTTTGAAATTTGCACTTAGAAAGTCGTTATCTTCAATGGGGTACAAACAATTTTTGTTTATTATTATTTTTTCAATCGGGGAAGTGACTGAATAAGAAAACCACACCGAGCTTAAATCCTCCATTTTTTTCGAAAGTCGGAACAATAATTTTTTTTTCGTCAAAATGGATTGAAAAACCATCCCAAACATAATATTTCCGTTTTTTCTCTCAAAAAATGAACAAAAATGATGTATTGTACAATTTAGTACCGACAATCGAAAACTTTTGATCAAAATAAAAACCTGTCTCGGTATTGTTGTGCCCGCGTCCAATTTCAAGCGTTATTACTCGATGATATTACGGTCTTATTAAAATTGAGAAACAATTGATTTTAATCGATTGATAATCGATTATAATCTCTTTTTTAAATGAAATTAAAATCGTTTTTAATTGATTTTAATTGATTATTTATCCGTTTATTTTTCAATACAATCATAATCAATTATAATTGATTATAACTCATGATTTTTATTTCGATTTTAATTCAGGAGTTTTGCGCAAAAATCTATTATAGTTGATTATACCTTTTTTTTGCCCATTTCGTTTTTGAAGTTGCATATAAATTACTTATATTTTATGTTTTTCGTAGAAGTTGGTTCTTGTGAAAAATGAGAAATTTGTTTTTAAAAGTTTTCACATCAGTTCAATTTTATTTAGAAAAAATTGTTTCTACCCCATTAGAGTTGTTTTATGATGCACATTTTAATCTTTTTAACCACCAAAACATCAGCAAAGTGATTTAGTTTCAAGATTGATTCGGATGATTTATTTTTCATCTACCGCGGGAAACTTTCAATTAATATGGAAGGATTTCTATGAAAATATTATTTTGCGATAAAACTTTGTGTTCAGATGAACCAAAGTGTGACAAGAGATCTCTTTTAAAGATTTTGTTATTGACACAATATTAATAAACCGAAAGACATAATTCGAACATTGTTTTGGTTTGACAAAGTTTTTGCAAAATCTGGGATTATATTTAATTAAAATCGATTATAAATGATTTTTAGGATTTTTTGTGTGAAGTACAATCATTAACAATCGATTATAAAACAATATAATTTCTTGAAAAACGTCACGCTTATAATCAATTATAAATCCTTTAAACACCTTATTTTGTTAATTATATTCAATTATAATTGTCAAAAACCATCATAATAATCCGTTATAATCAATTACTTACGCCTAAACTTGGATGCGAGTGTGTATTTTGCTTTTGTAGATGAAGTGTTCAATTTTCAGGAAAAAAGGTATAATCCAGGTAAAAAATCACTATGAGAGATAGAGCAATGCGGAACCCAACATCAATTTGTAAATTTCGGTACACTAATCCAAAATTATTCGCTATTTGAGGCGAGAAGGGTTTAGTGACCACCATTACAACGCAAAACTTTCTGAAAAAAATTGAAATTGGGTGTGTTATTGTAATATGTGTTACCCGCATGCTCCAGTTTGATGTATTTCTATATTTCGGAGATTTTATCCCTGTGAGTCAATTTTCTAAACTTTCCAAAGTCGGACTCCTTTCGACCAAGGTGCGACATTGTTGAACCCATTTTTTGAACTTGGTCGGCTTAATCCAACCTTACCAGTCATTAGTCGACTGCGTTTGGCTATTCCATAAAATGAAACGAACAAGAATAGCCGCTTTTTTGCAAGTTGCACAGAATGCTCCGTTTAAACTGATATAACCAAATATTTTGAAATACAAAAGTTTGAAATTTGGAAAATAAATGATATAAATTTTAAAATTGAAATAAAAAAATTTCTTCACTTGACTCTCTATAAGCCTTCCTCCAAGTATTCAAAACTGGCTGGAAAAATTCAGCAAAACCGCTCGTATCAAAGCGAAGCCCTGAATGTTTCGACTGCCTTTTGGGGTCTATGACGCAGTAACAACATGAAAAAATTAAATTAAAAAAAAATAAAACTGAATCTTTTTTTAATTTTAGATTTTTTGTGAAAATCATCAACCCACACGCCATATAAAATAAAAAGTGATAAATTTCGCGCCTAGTACTAAATCAATAATGGCAAATAAGCTTCCTTGAACCAATTTGGAACAAATTCTGAGACGAATTAAATATCTGCTTACGCGTTAATAGCGCGAAATATATCACGCGTTAATTGTCGAAAATTGGCCGAAATGGCTACCTTTAAACCCACATAACTTTATGAAAAATCTTGACAGGAAATTTTTTTTTTTCAAATTTAAGCTCAGGACAACAATAGCGTTTGAATGATATTAAAAAAATTCAGTCAAAAATGATTTGTTGAAAAGTCGAATTTTGTCTGAATAAAAAAAAAACCAACCCGGCACAAATATACCGTTACTTTTGTTACGAAAGTCGGAACAAAAATAGAACCTATGCGAAAATTCTTACACACTCTTATATGTGTATTTGAAAAGAGAAATGAGTGTATCAATGAAATAGTTTCGACGACAAAGGTTTCAAAGATTGATTCAGTTTTTGTTGTTTTTTATCCAAAAGGATGACCAAAAATTTAGATAAATTAAAATATAGTCTATATCCTTGCAGCTAGGCTTATTGTATCTCGAAAACTGGAAAATATCCCACTGAAGCTCGCAAATTGCTGTAAGGAATTCTTCGATATTGAGTATTTCTTTGAGGGATGTATTTGGTCAGGCCGACGTTTTTTTGCTCAACTTTCAAAACAAAACTTGTTTTAAATTGCTTATTATCAAAAAACATGATTCGACCTAAATCGCCTTAAGGTTTTACCCTGTCTGACTCATAGTTTGACTCTAATTAGTCCGTGAGTGGGATTTTGCATAGCCGAATTCTTTCGACTTTTTGGTCGAATCGTCATGACCAGCTCAGGGTTGCAGCGTGAGAAAACATAGCTGCCTTATACTAATTAGATCGCATTCCAACTGGCCTAACAACATTTATTTTTGTTGTTATTGAAATGAGAGTTTTATTGAGTTAATCTATAACTTCTGAGGCAGTTTTCTTAAAAATATGGTCAGAACATTTATGACCATTTATTCACGAGGGAAAGGACCAACATACGAGCTGTACAGCTCATCACGGCGAACCGCTGTTGTTTGTGCCCCTGCTTATGAACTACATGCATTTGTTAAATTATTTTTCTAGGCTGGGTTTTATTGCCTCACCGGCAAGCAACGAGCACGGATCATGGTAGGCCTCGAACATCCGACCTTTCGATTGAGAGGCGGAGACGTAATCACTTCACCAGCTTGCACAGCAACCAGCTATCTTTGTTTTTTTGAGGTTTTGATTTGTACTGATACTGATGGCCATATGGACAATTTTTACCAAGTTCATACAAAAAATAAATTTACACAAAAAAAAAATCAAACATCTCAAACCCGTTTTTCTCAACACTGAGAAAAAAAAATTTTCAGAATTTCACAATATCATTAAAATTACGACTTAAGGGTTTTCCACTCATTCCGCTGATTATTTGTGGTAGATGATTTTCCATGGAAATCACAAAAGAAACAAAGAAAAAAACTGAACCTCCTTCGAATTCAAAACTCCTCCCCATTTTCAATAGTCGGACCAAAACGAAAAGTAAATAAGTCCTAGCAAATTGCACACAAACCTCGATTGTTATCACACGAGCAATCTTACTAATAACTGACTGTTTACTTCATAAATCCCGGTTGATGATTTTCAGTGTTATTGACAAGTTCAGACAAGTTGGAAAATTGATTTAGAGAAATACACAAAAGAGTGCGTACCAAAAGAGCGCGTACAAAAATTAAAGTGTTCAATTAAGTGTTCATCGTTAGTTTTTAAATTGTTTCCAATTGATTTTGAAACTGGTACTAAAACTGGTACTCCTTTGGTACTAAAACGCGCTCTTGTGGTACACGGTCTTCTGGTACTTAAAAGTGCGCACTTTTGGTACTAAAACGCGCTCGTATGGTACGCGCTCTTTTGGTACTTAAATGTGCGCTTTTTTGGTACTCGCTCTTTTGTCGGTGCACCGAAGATTGCATGATTTGAATGTTTGTCAGACTCGTAGCCGCCTATCAAATCAATTTGTTTCTCTCAATTCCGGTACTTTCCTTATTTTTGTACTTTCCGGTACTTTCTTTATTTTTGGCTCAAGTTCTGAATATAACACTGTAACTCAAGTAGAGAGCTTCAAATTTGTTTAATAAAAAAAATTATATATTGGAAGGAAAACTATATATACCGAAAATACTTATCATACAATTCGATACATCAAGTGTATCCAAAAATGCTTGCCATACAAGTGTATCAAAAAATGCTTGAAAAAAGATGAGAACTAATTTCTGCGGCTGTTTGATTCTAATAAAACAGTCTGGTGATGAAAAAACCGAGGTTTTCGTTTTTTGAAAAAAAATCTTGTCATACAATTTTATTTGTGGAAATTGTATGACTAGCACTTTTTTGATGGCGACACAATAGTTTTTCCATTTAATTTTGAAATTGCCCCAACTTTTTTTCAACCGCAAATTTAGTTTTGTACTCAACCGAACATTTTCCCAAATTTTTTTAAAGCATTTTTTGTGCATAGCGAAATCCTGGATACACTAATATTGGTTTTTTTATTCTTTTCCGATAAAATCATGTTTTCCACTTTCATCCGTCCTGATGGTCGTCTCGGACGCCCGGGAGGAGTAAAGCGTCTTTCAAAGCGCAATTTTAGAGACCGATAGCCTAATATAGTCTATAGTTTTCAATGAACAGTAAAAAAAAATTCGTAAGGTTTCTACAGAAAACAAACGAGCTCTAACTAATGATTTATCTACATTTCTACCTCCAGTTGGATTGAACCATCAAGTTTAATTGCAGAGCGTGGAGAAAATGAAATTGGAAAATATTCACACCTTAGAAGCCTTAACGGTCAGTTGAGCACCTAACACACTGCAAGGCTCCCGTTACTTATTTTGATGACGACCAATGTAAACGAAACAGTAGGCTAGTCACAGGCTGGTCGGTCAGTAAAACGAAGTTTGCGAGAGAGAGAGAGAAGTGTCTTTTGAGGCGTACCAGGTGTTGAAATGGTCTTGCATCTGTTTTTGTTAAACACACATGCACGCAGTAAAAAAAACATTCCAGCAACATCGCCGCACCCTAGTGGCTTGCATGTAGCTGCAAGAGAATCTTCTACTCAACCGAGGTAACACTTTTAAGGGCCTATGAAGATATTCACACTTTTTTCTACCTCGTGGAGCAATCCTCGATTTTGCGTCCACACACACCCATCAGCAGTGACACGCATGGCCTTGAAGACCTTATGCAGCGTTAATTTTTGCTGAGATAGCATTCGGTCTTTTTTTGTCTTATGCAACTACAGATGCAGTCAATAAGCGTAACGCTATCCCCTTAGTGGCCCACGCCCGCCGAGCCAGACCTCAATTCGCGAAACCTTGTCTGGGACGTTGAAGCTGATATCTCCCGTGATTACTGTCGCGTGCTATACGTTAGAAGTGCTTTACAGAAGCTAGCGTCCGTCCCAGGCTCTCGAAAACCGCTGCAGAAGAGTTCGGCTGACCAGTTGTAAAACACGCTCCGGTACTCGCTCGTTGTGAGCCCCAGGATGTTCACACTGAATAAATGAAATTGTAAAACCTTTAGCTATACGCGTTAAACTTAAAAAAAATGACAGTCGAGTGGTTTACGGAAACGGCGCTTAGACAAAATAAGCTAAGCAAATGGGGCAGCAGACAGCTATGATCCCACTCGTATCAACAGTTGGTTAATTTTTGATAAATTAACTACGGATTTTTAAGGTCATGAGACATAAAACCGATTTAGTTTGGCCTCAAAAAAATTATTGGTTTTGTGCTACAAACCCGTTATGATGACACTCATGGCTGGTAATTTTTGTAGGTCAGCGAAAAATTTTAATGTCAAGTCATCTGCGTTTTTGTTCTACAAAATGTTGATTTCTTTTTATCCCTTTTCCCGACCGATAAAATTTGTTTATCAGCCGGTTCGTAGACGATATATGAGCAACCGACCCGATCTACAATACACTGACCGAGCAGTGTAGACAAAAATCAATATCTTCAGACTGCTAGTTTGTTCCGATTACTGGTTAAAAAGTCGATATTTGTCTGAAGAAGAAAAAACAAGGGTGTCCATAATTTCTGTCAAAAATCAGAACGACATCATCTTACTTACAAACATTTTTCCAATTGATTTTCCAATGAGAAGCTTTTTCAACTTTTTACTTTTTCAGTTTTTTAACTTCGGGGGTTCGTGTTAAAATTATCTTATAAGTCGGAAGTCAAATATAGACTTCTGTCAGCCTACAAAAAAATTATAAATTACGTTCTTTGATATGCATCAAAGAAAAAGCATACAAATTTTTTGTTTTCTTTTCCTGTGAAGACAGTGCTGCGTACATACCTTTTTTAATTAGAGCAATTTTCAATTGATAAAATTTTGTTTTTGTTTTCTATTTTGAGATTTAATTAGTTCTAAATTTTGGGGGCAAGCATCAATTATTTTTAAGCAACATATTATCTTTTGTCACAAGACGCCCATAACACGTTGAGTTAGTAAAGCTTAGTTTTGCTTTTATTTTTTTTCATGTTTTTTTTAGAATTCCAAAAACGAAATGAACTTTCCTGGTTGAAAATTTGCCAAATTCCATCAATTATTCAAACAAACACACTCTGGCCACCTGTTCAAAATGGCGTCAATTTATCAATCTTTGTTATTTATTTTTACTGACAAGGAAGGAAATACAATTCAGAGAATAAATAGGGAATTTAAGGAGAAAAAATTGTGAAAGTTACGATAAGTTACATCCGCCTTCTAACACTTTTACTTTGTTTGCTCATTAAACATAAGGCATTTGAATGCTTTTAAAACCATCGATTGTTTGAATTATTCAAGTTTGACATTTTCAGAAAGAAAAAAGACAGGAGTCAAGTTCATTTCAGCCAAATTAATTGCGAGTTTCTTTTGTCAAAAAAGTTAGTTTTTTTTCCAGGCTGTATTTTAGTCTAATTGTTGGTTTTGTTTCAACCACTGATATCATTTCATGCTTTGCCCTTTTTCAGATTTTAAAATGATAACTTACGATCGAAAATTGTATCTACCGAATTCGTTTCAATCCACTATACCACGGGAATACGGGTAAGATGGCAAATCAACCTTAGGTTATAATTTGATATATGGTAAGTAGGCAAATAGCTACTAGTCTTCTAGCTCATCTAGTATTTCACCGTCGTCATTTTGGGGCTAATCTGAGGTATTGTTTAATCAAGGGGCGGTCCATTTCTGACGGAGGCAATTATTGAGCCCAAGTAGTGAGCGAGCTGAAAACTAATTTAAGCCCTTCCGGTTTGTATGTCTACCAGAATAAATTAAATGCATAAATCAAGTAATATAGGAAGCAAACTTAAAGGCGCTATGTCAAATAGTATAACCATCAAAGTTTTCAATTTGCTATGTCAAATAGTACAGTCATCAAAGTTTTCAACATTCAAATAAACATCCTTATGTTGTGAAATTTTAAAGCGTTCTTCAAAAACCGTATTTTTCTGTTTTTTTTTTCACTAAATAGATTGTTCAATTCCATAATTTAGAGGGAATTTAATTTTTGATCTATCAAAACACACTTTTGTTGCGTTCAACAGTTCACTTTTATTTCATCAATTTTAGTCCAAAAGAAACTTTAAAATTAGCAAAATATAACCAAAAGTTTAGGATTTTGGTGAAAAAAGAAACGCGAATTACTGATATACATTTCTGATCGAATTTCGCAATTAATTATTGAAATTAAATAGGACCTATTTGCCTAACGTTTGGCGAAAAAATGCGTAGACACAAGTTGATGATTTTTTCATCCAAATGGTTTCTACTCCCAGTTGCCAATATTTTTTCTAATATCAAACCGATTTACCAAATCCTGATAAATGAACAAAAACTACTGATCCAAGGGATTTTTTTGTTCTTCATTCTATGGAGTCAATCGATATTAATGAAAAAAAAATTAAGCTGGTCGACCGAAATCAGATCATCGAATAACATTTAATTCTTTGGAAGATTTCGACTACAGATTTTAATTAAAATTTCTCGAGCGTGTGGATATCAAAGCAGTTGACTCCTAAGTGGAACACATTTCTTTGGTGATATCTTACCGCCTATTACTACTCTTTCTTTTCATTTAGCATACTGACAACCACTAACAGGTTTGCTCTATATTTTTGACGTAATTTAAAAGGAGTTCATTCACATATCCAATACCGTCCTGATTTAATTTGTGGGGAAAAGTACCAAATTAAATTAACAAAGATAAGCAGGTTTTTGTTTAAGTAGCGCATAATGCTCGAGTGCAACCACAATTATCTCTGTAAAAAAATATGCCAGCCAAAGAAACGCAAAAAAAAAAGATTTTCGGAACGGTTGGGTTCTACGCATAATGAGGTGTTTTTAATCAACCACCCAAAACAATTTTGGCAACGAACGCGTCAATTACTACTTGGCGGTGTCGCTCATGTTGTAATTCACCTTCAAATTAAATTCAACAAATCAAATTTGAGCACCAATTTTTCGTTTTTTTTGTAGATTGAGAATTAATATCTTACGAAATACCACCAAAATCGTGCGTTTAAACGAATTGCCATCCATACGAAGAACTAATACAACGGCAAAGCAAATGTTAACTTTGTACCTTGTAACAATTGCCCCCTTTTGCAAAAAGCGGGAAAAACGACCTAACTTTATATTTTAAAAGCAATTTCAAAGCAACAACAAGACTGTTTGTATCATAGCGAAGCCCTGAATGTTCCCACTGTCTTTTAAGAATTATGGAGCAGTAATAACAGTAAAAATTTGATGTAAAAAAATGAAAAAAATTTTTTCTCTAAAATTTGAATTTTTTATGAAAATCATCCCCCTACACGCCATATAAAGTACAAAAATATAGATTCCGCTCCTTGTTACAAATCAATTATGGCAAATAAGCTTCTTTCAACCAATTTGGAACGATTTCTAAGACGGATTAACTCTCCGCTTCCGCGTTAATAGTGCGAAATATATCGCGCGTTAATTGTCCCCATTTAGCCAAAATGGCAATCTTTAAACCCCCATAACTTTACAAAAAAGGATCGCAGGTGAAATATCTTTTCAAATTTGAGCTCATGACAACAATACCTTTTGAATGTTACAAAAAAATTTCGTCAAAAATGACTAGTTAAAAAATCGAATTTTATCTGAAGAAAAAAAAACGTCGGAACAATAATCAAGAAAAAATTCTGAGAACGCCATCAATTGATGTTAATTTTTTCGCTGAAATTGTGCTGCTATTTTATTTTATTATAACAAATAAGTTTGTTTACCAAAAATTACCTACAATTGGTTGGTTGTTTTGAGTTTGGCAGAAGCGCCCTCAACAAAACATCGCTGAAAAAAGTAAACACATGTTTTTATCCGATAGAATCAGGTGCCTCAAGCTACCCGGGTTGACCAAAACTGCTTGTCATACAATTTTCATGACTAGAAAATTGCTATTATATAACTTCACATAATTCTTTAGGTAAAAAAATTCTGTAAAAATTATATATGAAATTTTTTTTATTGGTCTCGAATAGTTTTTGCAAAAAAAAAATATTGGCTAAGCTATTCAGGCTGACAATATCAAATTTTAAGTAATTAAATTTGAGTTGTGTAAGGAAATAATGAAACCAATTAGCTGCCTCAATTCATTTTGGAACAATTTTGTAGCGCGGGATATTTCGTCATGATGTAAATTATAAAACGAGCAGTTCAGGCAGAAGTGCGGGAGGTTACTATAGTGGTGAGCACACCCGTCAGGGCGTATACAGATCAGGAAAACGATCCCCCGAATGACCAGAATTTTGAAAAAAAAATTGGTCTGAACAAAAAAACAACCCGAGCACATAAAAGTCCCACTTTCTTTGAAAGTCGGAACAAAAACCAACAGTTTTCACATATAATAAAATCATAGTTTACAAGCAAAAATCACAGAGGTTAATTGCATTCCAAAATTTGCCATATGATTAAATATGTCGCCTTTCTCACAGTCCTACTTAAAGTTTAAGGTATACAGCTGAGAGATTGATTTTTATGAGTTGAAAACTGTATCCTCTCTTCGACATTTGTCGGTTTATCTTATCATTCAAAAACAAAAAAAAATTCTGGCAATTAAAGTATTCATTTTAGATTGTGTTTTTTGTGTGTGCCAAAATACAATCTGAACAAATTATAGACTACATAAAACAAAAAATTAATGTACAATGTAAAAACGCATACCAAACATTTTTTTCACGAACAAAAATAGAATTAGCATACAATACATAAACGTCAGGTATTGAATATGATAATTGTGTTTCTCCTATAAATTTTAATGATAAAAGTTTTCGTGCCAATCCCGGTAATGTTGGATCAAATTTTTACAGAGGTTCATGAACTATTTGTGTTATAGACAAACTTAGCGCATTGAGTATAAAGTGAACACGATTTCTCGTGTTAAGGCAAAGCCCTGAATGTTACCTCTGACGTTTAGCCTCTATGACGTATTGTTTACTTTTTAACAATATTGAAAATTCTTACGTTTTTTTCTCAAAAACTATCCCCTCCTTACGCTATGAAGAATAAAAGAAATAGGTAGAGCAAATATCATGCGTCTAATCAAATTGTGACGATTTGTGGGACGGATTGAATTTCCATCTACGCGTTAGCCCCCATACTTATATGAAATTTTATCACATGTGAAATATTTTTATTCCGACTTTCGATACGAAAGTAACGGAATATTTGTGCTCGGGGTGGGTTTTTTTTTCTTCAGACAAATTTCGACTATTTAACTAGCCATTTTTGACGGAATTTTTTTTCATTTCATTCGAAAGCCATTGTTGTCCTGAGCTTAAATTTGAAAAGATATTTTACCTGTGATCATTTTTGTAAAGTAATGAGGGTTTAAAGATTGCCATTTTGGCCATTTTGACCAATTTGGGACAATTAACGCGCGATATAATTCGCGCTATTAACGCGTAAGCGGAGATTTAATCCGTCTCATAAATCGTTCCAAATTGGTTGAATCAAGCTTATTTGCCATAATTTATTTGTTACAAGGAACGAAATCTATCTTTTTGTATTTTATATGGCGTGTGCGAGGATGAAATTTCATAAAAAAATTTCAAATTTTAGAAAAAAAAATTTCATTTTATTTTTTTTTCATTTAAATTTTTATGTTATTACTGCTGCTCCATAAACCTTAAAAGGCAGTCGGAACATTCAGCGCTTTGCCCTGATATGAGCAGTCTTGTCTAATTTGAGTTCAGCACTGCAAAACTTTTTATTGGTATGAAAAAACCGTAAAATCCGAATGCAAAACTGTAAAAACCGTAAAACCAGAAAAACTTTTCAATTAAACAATCGAATTTTGTCTAGAAGAAAAAATTACCCGGCCACAATTATTCTGTCACATTCTTCGAAAAATGAAAGCATATTATTTTTTTTGCAAGTAGAACGTCTTAATGCAACTATTTTTGTTTTTCGAGAGGCTATTTACTAAGTAGCCATTGTTGATTTGAAGGTACACTTACTTACAATCACTAGTGGAGTTCTGAGACAAAAATCAATGTTGACAACAATATCTTTTTCAATTAATTCACGTACCTCAAGTTAATGTCAGATAGAATTGAGTTACAAATATGATGCACTATCCCAGTTTAAAAACTTCCCCAGGTCCCTGCAACATTTTTAGTCCCATTTCAAATAACGTCTATATGCTTGAATCCTAAGATGTTAAGCTTTTGTTTTGCTCCATTCGTTTAAATCACAACAATTAAATATTGAAGCAGATATCACATAACAGTTTAGACATTAGATCACAAAAATGAACACATTTTTTGAATAATTTTTCTGTTCGCCTGATCGCGATTATTTCTGATACAATTACAAAAGCTTAGTACAAAAATTAAGAATAAACAATTTTTAAAAAAACAAGACTGCTCGTATCAGGGCAAACCCCTCAAAATTCCGACTGCCTTTTAACGTTTATAGAGCAGTAATAACATAAACAACTTAAAAAAATTAAATGAAATAAAATAAAATGAATTTTTTTTTCTAAAATTTGAAAAAAATTTTATGAAAATCATCTCCCCACACGCCATATAAAGTTCAAAGCAATAATTTCGCTCCTTGTAACAAATCAATTATGGCAAATAAGCTGCTTCTTTCAACCAATTTGGAAAGATTTCTAAGACGGCTTAAATCTCCGCTTACGCGTTAATAGTGGCAATCTTTAATAATGGCAATCTTTAAACCCTCATAACTGTCGAAAAATGATCACAGGTGAAATATCTTTTCAAATTTAAGCTCAAGACAACAATAGCTTTCGATTGATTTTAAAAAATTCCGTCAAAAATGGCTAGTTAAAAAGTCGAAATTTGTCAGAAGAAAAAAAAACCCACCCCGATCACAAATATTCCGTTACTTTCGTATCAAAAGTCGGAACAATAATAACAAGTTTTCCGACCGCAACAATTTCTGTTTCTTGACCAAAGTACTTTTTTTGTTTCAGATAGATTTGAGCAGTGGTGGTTTTAGGGGGAAGGGGGGGTCGGTCACCTTTCGCTCACAAAGATTCGACTCCCTGCCGACCCAAAGGGTCCCCTTTTGAGATATCCATGTTTGGCTGACGGACTCTAGAATTTTTCTCAGGCGCCTTTGACGCCAAAATATATATATTTTTAAATGCCTAAAAACTTTTTTTTGCCTGTTTTTTCAAATTCGTAGTTTGGGCCATTCGCGGCAACAAAAATCCCGTTAAACCAATTTATAGCCGATTGAACTCTTGAAGAAGGTAAGAAAATGCACATATATTACTCAATTGAATTATGTGATAAATGTGCATTTTCTTACCTTTTTCAAGAGTTCAATCGGCCGCAAATTGCTTCAACAGGATTTTTTTGCCGCGAATTACCCAAACAACGACACAATGAGTTCACCACAAATTATTCCTCCTCCTTGTTGTTCAGGAATATCTTAAATAATGAAAACGATCGGTCATAAAAATTTATGACAGTTTTTTCTTTTTCCTTTTTTGTACGAGTGAACGTATTTGAAAAGCATCGAATTCCACGCAAAATCTCCCCTTCCCCCTTGCTTACGGAGGTCGTGGAGTTTGATCGCTTGATGTAATCAATTTATTTCTTCGGAAACTATCTACGTCCTCTTTATTTAAAGAAAACTCGCAGAGTGAGTTTCTTCGATCTAAAAATTTATCGACTTTTTTCATTTCATAATTGATAAAAATTGGTAAGCATTGAAATAATTTCAAAATATTAACTTTCCCCTTGTTCATAAAAAGCGTTCAGAGTGAAGTTGTCGGACCTAAAAATATATCGTCTTTTTTACTTCTCCCCAAATTATCCTCCTCCCCATTGTTTAAGGATTTCTTGAAGATTTCATTTGACAGGTGCGAAAATCTCTCGTCTTTTTCTGAAGGATCAATTATTTCCCCTCAAACTTTTCCTTCACCCTGTTTAAGGAGAGGAGCTCAGAAATTGAATTTGATCCGACAAAAAATTTATAGAAGTTTTCTCTTTCGGAATGCTTATGAACAGAATGTATTTAGGAAGGCTTGAAACTCCTACAGGCTATCTTCTCCCTTTTTAAGAAGAATTTACTGAGTGAAATTGATCGTTTTGTAACCCTTGTGAAACTTTTTGTGAGCCTTTTTTTATGAATCTTGAATGTTACTGAGAGAGAATCAATGAACTACCCGCAAACGATTCCTCCTAGTTGCTTATGGGGAGCTTAGAAATTGAATTTAGTTAGAAATTGAATCTATCGAAATTTTTTCTTTTCATTTACTGAATCTTTGATTGTGTTTCGGAAGCATTGAATTCACCACAAACTACCCACCCTTGTTTAAGGAGGGCTTGTAGAGTGAATTGATTGGCTACAAATTTTATTGAGATTTGTTTTTTCTTTTTCTGAGCATTTGAATATATTTGTGAAGTATTGAGCTATTCTCCTCCCTGTTGTTTGAAGAGGTCCTAGAGAAGGAATTTGATCCGCCTGAAAATCTGTAATCTCTTTTTAGGGAAATTTGAATGTTCTTGAGAGTCAATGATTTCCCCATAAACTAATCCTCCCCCTTGTTTAGAGTGAACTTGATGGGCGTGAAAATCTATCATCTTTTTGTTCTATTTTTGTGATATTTTGTTTGTATTGGAGAATCAATGAAATCCGCTCAAATTGTTCATTCCCCTTTTTAAAAAAGAGTTTACAAAATGTATATCATTGATCAAAAATTATAGTTTTTTTTCCCATTATATATATGAAAAATGATCACCCCGAATTTATTCCCTCTTTCTTGCTTATGAGAGCTTGCAGACTGAATCAGATCGGCTGAAAAATCTATCGACATTTTTTCCTTAGAATTCTATTTGCATAATTTGCGTGTTCTGTTAATTCTGTGATCCGATTAATTCAATTTTTTGTTTCGATTTGCTAAAATAACAGCCGCAGGTGCAGTGCATTCTTCTTAATATAAATTGTGTATTCTTTTCTTGTATTGGTTCACCATAATCTTATTAAACTCGCCATACCATTATATCCTTTGCCAATTATCTTTTCATCGGGCGTTTTTGTACTAAATTTTCAGTCATTGGATCTAGGGACCATTCAGTCATTGCAACTTAGGAGGGGACCCCCAATCAAAAATTCGAACCCTCAAAACTCGGAGGATTCCCTCTTTAAACTTTTTTACGGTTCCGCTTTTGACTGACTAGATCTGAAATTTTTCTGAATGTATTTTTAGGCACTTATTCATAAACAATTAAAGGGCAAGCGATAATTGAAAAAAAAAACTAACTTTTGACCGCAAAAAATTAGCTTATTTTGTTGCGGTGAAAGCATCGCCGTTCAATTTTATTCAATATTGCAACATGCTATTTCACGAAAACTCGTTGAATTATTCAATCAATAACGAGAGTCGTGAAGTCGTACCATGGTTTTCCAAAACTGCCAAAAACGGTATTTTTAGTACATTTATTTCAAATTTTTTCCTGACGCAGAGAAATCTATTTTTATTAAAGTGCATCCCTTACTAGCGAAAAAGGATCAAATTAACGTTCTCCCCCAAATCGACCAAGTTAAGATCCTCCACCCCAGCGCTTAATTTAAATTAAACTTGCTTAGCGCTGCATGTAAAATGCTCGGTTCTGATTCTGATTGGCTGAAAAATACCAACTTAGAACCAAGTTAGCATCCTCCCCCACAAACGGCTTTTGACTTTTGAGCGGGGGGGGGGGGGAGGATGTTAACTTAGTCCGCCAAAATTCTTGATCGGCCTCTGAATGAACTCATCAGAAAAGAAAAGTTTGAGCTCTTAAACAAATTGAAATTTAAACTCAAATAGAATGTAAAGTTCATGCAAGTTTGTTGGCAATATTCTTCTTGCGGTCATCAAATCTGAACGACGTTCATTACCTTATAACAACTCATTTTTGTACTAACTTTGGCACGAAAGATTTGTGTCAAAAATTAATTAACTCTCGAGAAGTACCGTCAGTCTTTTGGCCGATTAAAATGCTAAAAGTCACCAATATTGCCAATTTTTTTGGTTTTCTACCTTAATCTTTTCTCTTCGCTGATCCAATTTAAAAGCTAACACCAAACTGTTGGCAATATCCTTTTCAATCAACAAATATGAGCAAAATTAATGGAACTTAATTTACTTATTTTGTTGTCGGATTTTAGTTTCTCACTAATTTCCACATGTAAAACCGTTACAAAAATATAACTCACTTAAAACCCGTTAAATTGGGACCAATTAAATTAATTTCTCAAGGTTGCCGATATCGCCAGCATTTTGGCTCTAACTAAAAAACGCCACATTTTAAAGTTAATGTCAAATTTTTGGCAATGTTGGCGACCTTCAGAAGTTTAATTTGTCACAAACTATATCAGCTTAAGGTAATTGGTTTTTTGAAATAATTTCTACATATGGCCAACTGTGAGGCGACAATTAGTAACAGGCTTCAGTTCGTAACAGGCGACAATTCGTAACAAGCGACAATTTCTAACAGTAGATTGAGCGGCTAACATTGATTCACGCGCTGTATTCCTCTCGGGCTAGATGTAAGCACAGTGGAGCAAGCGTATTATAATTACCAATACCTTTTAATAGTTTTCTCTTGTTACGAATTGTTGCCTGTTACGAAATTTCGCCTATTACAACGTGTCGCTCTACTGTGGAAAATAGTGAGAAGCTAAATCCGATGCAGAAATGAGCAGTTTTGTAAAAATAATTTTCGTTCAGATTCGCTTCGAAAAAGATTTTGCCAATAATATTGTTAAGGTTAAACAATGTGTCTATATGCCCAATTATCTAGCCAACAATTTTGACAAGAATACCAATATTCCAACAGCGTGGCATTATTTATAGATTGTGGTCATAATAAATAGTTTGGTTTGAGGTCAGCTTTTTTGTAGCCGAAGTAAGTCAAATAATTTTATTTTCATTGTAGCCGAACAACTTTATGTTACGACCATTCACCAGCCCAGAAACACAACTAGCCATCCAATTTCAAAAAACATGAGAAATATCATACAAATGGGAAAAATTTGTGTTATTTTTCTTCGCAAGATCTTTTATTCCATTTTCTTTATACTTATGACAGGCTTGTGACAGGCTGTGAGCTAAAAGGCTGAGCTTATTAGCTTTAGATTGGTGATCAATCAATTGGTTGCAAGCTTTGAGAAAAAATTTTGAGAAAAACGGTCTAGAAATATAAGGTTTTTTCCGGTATTCGGATAAAATGAAGGAAATTTTTTGCAAAGAATGATTTTTTCTCGAGACAAACTTCATCGTTCTAACTAGCTATTTTTGGCGGAACTTTTTTATACCCTGCGAAAAAAAATAATTGTTTTGAGCTATATTTTAATGATACTGTTAATCTGTGATCATTTTTCATGAGTTTATGTGGACTCGAAATTGGTCAATCAAGGAAATTCAGCAATTAACGTCCGATCTGATTTATTCCCCAGCGCATAAGCGGCGAAATAATCCGGCTCAGAAATTGTTCCAAATTGAACTGAGTCGGGCTATTTGTCCTGTTCGTTAAGTTCCCACCAGCAAAATCTCTCACTCAGTACATTATACGGCGTGTGGAGGGGTTGTTCCACCAACAAAAAACTTTCAGTTTCTTTTTAAAAGTTTCATCAATTTTGTTAGATGGAAAAATAAACAATTCTGCTCGTATCAGGGCGAAGCCCTGAATGTTCCGACTGCTTTGAAGGTTTATGGAGCAGCAGTAATAACACAAAAACATTATATGAAATAAAATAAAATGAAATTTTTTTTTCTAAAATTTGAATTTTTTTATGAAAATCATCCCCCCATACGCCATATAAAGTACAAAAAGATTGATTTAGCTCCTTGTAACAAATCAATTATGGCAAATAAGCTTCGTTCAACCAATTTGGAACGATTTATAAGACGGATTAAATCTCCGCTTACGCGTTAATAGCGCGAATTATATCGCGCGTTAATTGTCCCAAATTGGTCAAAATGGCAATCTTTAAACCCTCATAACTTTACAAAAAATAATCACAGGTGAAATATCTTTTCAAATTTAAGCTCAAGACAACAATGCCTTTTGAATGATATAAAAAATTCCGTCAAAAATGGCTAGTTAAAAAGTCGAAATTTGTCTGAAGAAAAAAAAAACCCACCCCTAGTACAAATATTCCGTTACTTTCGTATCGAAAGTCGGAACAAAAATAGATATTACAGAGTGGTTGGAACAACCAGGACATCACCTTGATACAAGCAAACCTGTAATCTTATAGCTCGTATACCATTACTCATAATCGAGCAAACTTATTTTCTCCAGACGGCAGTAGCTAGTAAACATATCCTTCCCCGAAGTTAACTGAATAATTTTCGATCGAACATGCTAGTTTTGTATCTGATAACTACCCCGATTATGTAAACTCCCTCAAACAGTTATCAATTTAAAACATTTTTTTTTCTTCAAATCAGTAATTGAACAAGGCTGCTCGTATCATGTCAAAGCCCTGACACCTCAGTCTGCCTCTTGGTTTCTATTGAAGGATTTTTCAACAAAAAGAAATTGTTTTCGAAAAAAAGTGTTTCAAAAATTGATTTGTAAAAAAAGTGTTTACTTCTTTTGCCCTCCACGCGCTTTGCAAAACACAAAGTGACATTTTTGGCGTCTAATAACGTATAGATAGTTCCAAGCAGCTTGCTTGAATTCAATTTGGAACAATTTCTGAGCCGGGTTAAGCATCCGCTTACTCGTAAAAAGCACGAAATATAAGGCAAGTTTACTGGTTCAAATATGCCATAATGGCATTCTTTAAACCCCCATAAATTTATTAAAATACAAAGCAGGTAAGCTTTTTTTTCAATTTTGACTTCAGGACCACAATTTCTTTCAAAATCCGTCAAAAAAATTTAATTAAAGAGTGAAACTTACTCAGGAGAAAAAGCATCACGAGCACAAATGTTCGGAACAAAACTCTTAGTTTTAGCAAATGAAACAAAACCCTGAGAGGTCTAAAAGGATTATTGTAAATTTATTATTATACTGGTCAGCTATCATATCAAAGCTCGCAAGATCATTGAATCTGATATATATAAGAGCCTTTTATGCTGAACGTATGAAGTCATTCGAAAGCCAGATAAGTTAGTTTGAGCTTTGCGTGAATGAAAGCAGATTTCAGACTTTTTCTCTTTTCATGTTCAACCTAAAATACTTCACAAGGCATATCTCCTGGGTTAAACTTATGGATTTATTGTTGCCCAATGAAAACCATGTTAGTAGTATGCATATAGTGCACTAGGATCGGGGGGGGGGGGGGGGGTTGTCATACATGGATGACCATTAGGTATAAATCATAATGGTCACCATGTATTAAATGATCAGCAATGGTCACCATGTAATAATCCTAATTGTCACCATGTATAATTTTATACCTAATAGTCCTCATGTAAAACTTCGGTATATTATTGAGTATTCCCACTGAACGTTGTGGTTACATGTTTGGTGCGGGAAAGGATTTGCCAAATCTTCGTTCTGAAACCAGCTGGAGTGTTTAACTGCGCTATAGGCTGTTTGCTCAATTCTTCTTAAAACTTTGATTCAAACTCAAATTACATACAAATACATACAAAAGTATGCTAAAGACACTATCGCTTAAATGAAATTGTTTATATCCCAGATTAATTGAGTTCCAAAGCTGAACAAAAACTCGCACTTAAATACACACTAAACACGGAATAGCGGTAGGTCAAATTTTATGTACAGACAATTCTCATATTAAATAACTGAATTTTATTTACTATACAAAAGTTAATGTGGTGTTTTTTTGTGTTTTAATCTATTCGTCGATTTTTTGACCGTGGTTCTTCTACTTCAACTGCTTCATAATCGAAAAACGAATCGTTCAAGAATGACGACTCGTCCTCATCGGAAGTATTGGCCTCCAGATCCGCGATATCCCCGCTATCAATATCACTGTCGTTGGTTTCTGCTGCCCGAATCAGACCGGGGTCTGGAGTTTGCCAACTGCTATTGACCTGGTCAATCAGTTGTCGAAGCGAGCGATGTGGTTGTGTGTTCTCAACAGCAAAACTATCCTCAGAGTATTCATCATCAATTTCCGGATGGTCCCAATCAACGTTTTGAGTGTTAGCGAATTCTTCAGACACCCCATCTAGGAAATCGTCACAATCCCACGACACTGGTTGTTGACGATCTTCAAAAAATGGCATCCATTTTTCCAAATCGTCATCGTCAGTTGGGTCAGAATTAACAGCGGCTGTGTTATCATCACTATCATCAATGCCAATCACAGTTTGACCCACGATGTTTTTGTGACCGTAGGGAAGAGTCTGCTGACCATCATCGAGGATGTAGCGTTTGTCATCAAAAGCTGATAACGATGTTTTCGTCGAAGTCACTGTTTGCAGATTGTGTGACTCGGATGCGATTCGACTGTTTTCAGTTTTGAATAACGAGCCAGAGGTCAAGGTGTCTCGATATCGCTGATGACTCAACATCTTCTGAGCAGCTTTGGATACACCTTTCGCCGATAATTTTCTGCAGTCTAAAATTTTATTTATATGATTACTAATCAATTTTTTGATGATCACTAATGTGTGGTGGTAAAAAAACCAAATACGATGTTTTTTTTAAGAGCTACATCATGTTAACTTGAAGGCCAGGTGCAACAAAAAAAATACATGAAGGCCAGGTGTGACCTTAAAAATTAGTCATCATTAAAAAAAAAAACAACAATCAACCAACACAAAAAAAAAAATCCCCGACAAAAAAATTTTTAAAAAAAAATTTTTTGCCGACAAAAAATTTTTTTTTTAAAAAATTTTTCGCCCACAAAAAAAAAAAAAAAAAATCGCCCAAAAAAAAAAAACCAAAAATTTTCAAAAAAATTATTTTTTTTCGCCTAAAAAGTTTTTTCCAATTTTTTTTCAAAACAAAATACACTTTTTCGCCCGAAATTTTTTTTCGAACAAAAAAAATTTTTTTTTCCAAAAATAAAAAAAAATTTCGCCCACAAAAAAAACCGCCCACAAAAAAAAAATTTCAAAAAAAATTATACTTTTTCGCCTAAAAAGTTTTTTCCAAATTTCTTTTTTTTTTTTGATAAAATTACATTTTTTCGCCCACAAATAAAAATTGCCTTCCGAAAAAAAAATCACAAAAAATCAAAATTTTTTGAAATTCGTGCTCACAAATAAGGCAAATAGAAATTAATTACCTCTGGACAAAATGGAATAAAGCTTGGGTTTGAGGGATATAAACTCGGTTATAATGTCTCCTGGAAACTCATCCTTGAATTTTAAAACAACCATTTTGTTTTTCGGGTCGTAGAGAGGGTGGTTCTTCGGGTAATTTGACAAGTCAAGTTCATTCAAAATATTCCTTTTTTCGGAAATTTCTCGGTATAAATCTTCACTTTTGACTTGGTACAGGAGACTGTCTGTATCAGAATACAATAGTTGACATTCAAAATTTGGTTTCATTATATCGTAATGAAACTTATACATGTGAAACTTTGCTAACTGAAGAACACTAGCTCCCACAATTGTTGGGACATCCCAATAGATTTTTGTTGGATTCGAAGTGAACGCTGCCAAGTTTTCTCCAAAAATTTTGTAGGATTTAAATTCGAATGCACTAATTTCTCGCAAAGCGGCATGATAATCTCTAACTATCCGAACAAGCATCCGTTTGCGCTTCGACTCGCATGTTTTCCCATAAGCACAATTGTTCAGTAGTTTGTACAAATCCTCCTCAAATTTATTTCTAGCTTGTTGTCGTTTAGTCGTGTTCAATGTGATGTATGGTTCTAACCATGCTTCTTGTTCAAACTTCAGCACACGGTGCACTTTTTTAACTTTAAGTCCCAACCTAACAAACAATTGCAATAGTTTGTAATGAATTGTATAATTTGACTTGTCATGCAGCGTCTGCAGTAACTTTTTGGTCTTTCCAATTGAACGTCTTGCAATGTCTTGATTTTTCATCTGCTCGAGTAAATTTGTTTGGTAGGGACTCAACCAATCCTGGGGTACACTTTCTTTAGTAGGAGCTAAAGGGTAATCTTGATGATCCTCATGCAGTTCTTCTGGATACTCGAGATCAACTTCCAATATAAATCCAATCAAAGAGTCTTCAGTCATGTTGAGGATTTGGTTCACAATCACCTCGTCTTCTATATGCTCTATTAGCTCAAAGTTACGCACCGGTAATTTCTCCGTTTGCATGACGCCGCCATAGAGGTTATTTGCATCGATCATAAACCCGTAGGTGCTAGGTTGATCTGGGTTGAAGTCGGGGCATTCTTTGTTGTTGGCTTTGAAAAACCGACTATGGAACACGGATGCAGTACCACCTCGCATCATATTCTCGACCATTTCGAGATGCCTGCGGTCTGATAAAAGCTGAACATTCGAGTCTTTGCAGATACGTTTGAAGGCGTCTCCAGCTAAGTTTGAAGCACTAAAATGGTGCGCGCAGTCCAGACCATAAGTTTGGTGACTAATTTGTCGAAATTCTTCAAAGACGCAAGCAAGAAGGAGTGTATCACACTTGAGAAACAAGTTGTGATAATCCTCCAAGTTTTGACATTTGAACACTCTAAAAACTTTCTTTGCATGTTCCAGATCCGCTTGTGAAACTGCAACTTTTCCTCCATTCAAAACATCGGACCAATTTTGCAAAGGAGGCAATTCTTTTTCTGCAAATTTTTCTCTTCCGGTCATGTACGAATAAGGGTAGAAACCTTTTTGTCGTATCAGACACCGTTGCTCCTCCGTCTCGTTTGCAAAATACTTGTTCAAAATTGACATTTTTTCCGCTGGTAGATTATCAACCAATTTTTGCAGGGAAGAATTCAAAAACTTGCATGAGTCAATAAATCTGAGGTATTCAAAAACTTTTTGCTCAGATCCGTTTTTCCTTTTTATAGTTTTAATTAGGACTCCAATGCTTAACGATATATATTTTTCGTCGGTGCTAGGTATAACACTCAATGTACTTGTTGGCTCGCATTCATGCAATGCGAGACAAATGTGGTGAAGGTCATAGTTCTGGATGTTATGTCCAATGACTGGGGTGAAATTTACAGTTCGTCTTGCGAGGTTGCATTTTTCATGTGCCCATCCCAAAAATTTTCCAGAAAAATGGCAATGGTCAAGACATTTTTCGTGCTCATTGGTAAAATGTATACAGCAAATCCAACATGTTGATGTGTTTTCTTCGTTCAACGATTCTTGGCTTTCTAGAAATTGAGGAAACTGTCGCTTTTGATCATATATCTCTCTCGCTAATTGATGCAACTGATTGAGAAACTTTTTCATGCATTGATCAGAGCTGTCATAGTCAAAGAAGTAGGGCTGTGAATTTCCGTGTTCAATTACAGCCAATGAAAACCCACAAGCCTCGTGTTTTTGTACAACTCGGGTAGATGATCGCGATGGATTATCAGGACAAGAATCTACAGGTTTCAGAAATGATTCAAAATCAAAATAAATCACAAGTGGTACAAACCACAAGGCCTGGAGGTTTTTGAACTCGTATCTGTTGGTACCTTTTTCTGCTGAAGGCATGACTACTAGAGCAGGTTCATGATCCTTACAACACTGGATGTGTTGCTCGTGAGTTTCATCACTCCAACTAATGTGAAAGCAGTTTCTACATAAACGTGCAATTGTGCGATACTTACACCCTTTGATTTCGCAGATGAACTTTAACAAATCGATTATAAGTACATAGTGATGCTTTGCAGGCTCATACAAGAGAAGCAGGTCCATGTCAAATATTTCAGTTTGGGTGCTGTTATCTTGATTTGGTCGTTTTGATATATACATAGGCAACAAATCTCCCTTGTGGTACTGGAACACATTTACCCGCACGTCGTTAAGTTGTTCAAATTTTCCAATTGAAGCGAAACTCATGGGTGAATCAAAATTACCTTGGGCTTTGTGTGCACTTTCTGCAGTGTATGTATCAGGCTGTGTCCGCGCAGCTGCTGGGTTCGCTTTTTGTTGATCAGTTAGAAGTAGGTCAACACCATGCTTCAGACTATAAGCAGCGGTAAAGCAAAGTTCGAAGCAATTATTATCTTCGTGATTTCTAATGTTTATCAAATTCTGGGACATTCGAATTCGAAAAGGCAAGTCAATATAAGATGACCCACGGATTGGTGAAAACTTTGCAAGTTTAACAAAAACTTGAATTACGTGTTGCAAAACCCAACCGCTTCCATAAGATGCAAAAGTCTCCAAAACTGCTTGCATTTTTTCGACCATTTCAAAAAACTCATCATCTTCTAATCCTAAGCTCATCACAGGTTTCATATCAGAGTTTGCATAAATGTCAATCCGCTCGTCGTGCTCAGTTTTACTAGAATCATTTATTACTTTAGGTTTTACCAAACCTAAATTAGCGCTGAACTGAACTTTTCTAGGTCCTTCTGCAACTCGATCGATTATGAGACTTTGAATTTCATCTTTTTTCTCTTGCATAAATTGCAAAAGGTCAATCGGCTGATTTTCATCCATGGGTTGGTTTCCGCCGATCACATACGTTTCAAGAACACCGAAAAAAGCAGACTCACTTTTTTGAAGATTGGTGCCGTTGATTTCGTCTTCATCGACAGCATGCACATCACCGAGAGCAGCATTAGCAGCGGCACTTGTAGTGGCTAAATCAGCAGAGGCAGCTCTCATAACAGGAAGACCATGGGTTGCTAGTAAATGAGCTGATAAGTTTTTGGGCGAATGAAAACCCAAATGACAATAATCACAAACACCTCCAAGTTGACCATGAGTGTGAAGAATATGTTTTTGTAAATTTGAAAGCATTTGAGCCGTGAATGAACACTCATTGCATCGATAAACAATAAGTCCTTTTTCAACAAAATGTTTGTCACGCTCATGGCGACTTCTATTGCTCTTATTTGCATATTTCAGTGGACAAAAATTGCATTTGAACATTTTTTGAAATAAGTTAAGCTATTGATTTTAAGAAAGAAAAAGAATCAAGTGATCTCAAATTACACTCAGAAACAACAGTAAATGGGAAGCATAACTGTTCGTCTACCAATTGCAGAGAAAACGGTTTGTGTTTTGCGCGCGTAATTTTGAATTTGAATTAAAGTTCCCGCCAAAATTTGAATTAGATTTGAATTTCCCGCCATAACTGGCAAACTCAAATTCGATTGGACGAAACAGATAAATTGTTGTTTGAAACGTTATTAATTATTACAAACGATAAAAATTAATCTAAGCCAACCAAGTTTGGGCTAAATTTTAATCCAAAATGATTTTAGAGCCAAGAGAGAAAAGTTTTACATTTATATTTTATCAATTCAAAATATAAATTGATGAAAATTTCGAAATTGCGAATAAAAGTTGAGCATGTCACAACACATGATAGATCCTAAATATCCCAGTTGTCATGGGGACAGAATATCCTATAAAAATGTCAAAATTAGTATCAAAAACAGTTGAAATGATGAATAAGTAAAGCAAAAACTGAAAAATGACAGTTTTTTAACTTTCCAGGCGCATTGCTATCAATGATGTCAATCACGGAGCGGTTGCACGGTCCATGTCATCATGAATTTGTCTCAATTGTCTTTCGATTTGAAAAAAAAGTCCGAAAAAATACTTTTCTGTAAAGAGAAATGAGTTTGTTGTTTTAGGGGGGATTAAGGGGATTAGCGTTTTTCTCGAAGACTATTGAAAAAACATCTACTCCCACAATCTCATTAGTCGTGCCCCTCAATGCACTTTCATAATAACACCACTTGCTCATAATAAAAAATTGCGTCTTCTGGTTGAAAATTGCATTTTTTCGGAAAAATGAAAAAACGATGAGTCATCAATTAAAAAGTTTGATTTTTATTATTTTTCTCAAATATTTAGCATGATGATGAATACTTGTATTTTTTTCAATATGATCATTTTTGGAGACAACAGTATCAATGATCAAATGGTAACTCCAATTTGTAGAAAAAGAAAAAAATTAATGCTTTTTTTTCCTTTTTGTAATTAAAAAATCAAATTTTTAACTAAAAAACATTAAAAAAATAAGTATTTTTATCAAAAAGTTGGTTTTAAACATCTTTTATACTATTTTTCATTATGTTTAATTTTTATGATAATTATTTGAATAAACATATGACAATATAAGTTTTCATCCAAAATTATTTTTTTCCAGTTTTTTTTTTGACGTTAATTATCTTTTTTAAAAAGACGAAATTGATTTTTTTAATCTTGTTTTCTAAAAATTAGCATATATATGGATGCTTTTCAGTTTTTTCTCAAGATCACTAATGTAAATAAGAACTTCAATGTTAATATGTTAAATCCTAATTGTGGAAAAAATGAAAATTTTACGGATTTTTTTTTTGTTTTTAATTGAAAAAAAAAATAGTCAATTTATTAAAAATAAATGATTTTTTAAACTTCAATTTTTAAAGGCTTTTGAAATAAATTTTTAATCAGAACCCAATCGTGTGATAATTAATGAACAAATACAAGATACAAACTCAAACTCAATTTTAAAGTTAAATTATTATACACAATAAATACAAACAAAAATCAATAAAACTCAACCTCAGTTTCAAAGTTATATAAGGTTCAAATACTCCTGCGCTTTCTCTAGTGTTGTTAACTTCCTTTTTTTCTTTGGCGCTAGACAGAGAGAAGGGGTTAAGTTTTCCATGTGGTTGCTCACAGTAGCCTCAGGGGTACGCTTTGGAGTTGAGCAACCCGGTTCGTCAAGCCATGGTGATACTACAGGGGAAGGATCAGCTTTCGGGGTAACTACTGATGGTGATTCAATCTGTTCCATTCCCCATAAACGATCAAAAAATTCAATTTCTTCAAAGTATTCTAACTGGTTTTCACACATCGGAGTAACATCACAATCGTATTTATACAAAATTTTTTTTACTGGTTTTGATAAAGTTGAAATATCAACCTGAAGAGCAAGAGGCTCGTCAGGATCCGTATATTTACCAGAATTTGTAAGGTAACTCAAATACTTTATATTCAGTTCTTCGTCTTTCTTTGAAATTTTTAAGGAAAGTTTACTGAATAAATGTAAAAAATTTTTGGGAATCATAACGTGATGAGTACAAGTCCACTCATCAGAATTGAAACTTTTTTCTTCGTTAATTATTGCTACAAAATTACCGTGAACGGTTTCATAAAAAATGGTTCTTTCGTGATTGGAATATCCGGCAATAATATAACAAGGCATTTTTGAAAAAAATTTGGAAGAAAATGACAAACGTAACGCGGAGAGAAATGAAACTGAAATGAATTGTGAAAACGCCTCAAGAGATTAAAATAGGGATTGGTTCTTCTAAAATTAGAAATTTCAAGACCTCCTATGTAGTTTTTAATCAGTTTAATAAGGGAGGGCGTGTAAAATATTTATGTTACCTTGCGTGGTATTCTATGTTTATCTAAGTTGCATTCAAACAAATAGCTTGTATCAAAAATAACGTTTAAACATTGTGACCTTTAACACCCATTAAAAATTCTTATCAGTTGTACATGCACAAAATACTTATCCATTTGAACTAAATTGCAATCCAATATCTTTGCGATATAAAGTACATGTGTATATAAATTAAAATAGATACAACGCTTTCTTTTGCAGACATATACAATCAATCGGAACCATTCATTTCTTTCTATTCAGTTTTGAATCAAGTTACTTTGAAAATTTACTCGTTACAATGAATAAAACCAAAACAAGCACCACAGCAAATGCAGATAAAGATTTTGGCGATTGCTATTTCGATATTTCGGAAAACAGTAAAAGACTAGTGCGTGCTACATTGAAAACATATGACCAAACTGGAACTTATGTATTCCTGAAAGTTTTCAAAAAAGCAACTGAAGGCGCTGAATTTGAATGTGTACAAAGACTTTCCTTAAGCAGCGAAGAATTTTCAAAATTACTAAAGTCGGGAAAGTCAATCCGAGCGCAAACAAGTGAAATTTCTGATACTGTTGAAAACAAAGACAAACCACAATCTAACTGTAAACGAGCCAGGAAATCTCAACTTTCCTCAAACACAAACGATTTCAAGCACGACTCAAATTAATTTTCCTTTACAAAATGGCAGAAGCTATGTTCGAAGTTGTGTTACCTGATTATTTCAAAAAATTTCAACCAAATTTCAAATTTGTTATCACTGAAAAAATTCCTAATTTATCTACTTTTAAAAATTATGCTTTTGGAAGCCACTTCAAATCTGAATATTGCCCTTTTTCAGTCGAGAATGAAAAAAAAAATCATTACCATATATTGATTCAAGTAGATTCAGAGGAACAATTAAACCAATTTTTTCCGTCCCAAAAATGTTTCAGTGTTCCTTGTATTTTCACTTGCTTCAAATACTTAATTTCTCCTGCTAAAGATGTCAAAGGAAACGGTGAGTTATTTGACAAGCTTAAACTAGCTCTCACTTATTCAGCACAACCTGTTGCAGCCAATCTCGATTTGTTAGATTTCACTGCAATCAAAAAACGTTTACCCAATTTATTGCTTTCTGCAACATCATCTAACAAACAAACTTCACCAAATCAAAACGTTTGCAAGAAATCTCCGGCAGTTGGGGGACAGAAACGAATTGATAATACAGTTACGCCTGCTGCATCGTCGACGTCAAACAAATCCGTAAGAATTTCGACTTCAGTTTCAAAGAAACATACAGAAAGCAGACATGTTCAAACAGATGAGATGAATACAGAAACTTTGAAAAGATTTGAAAGTTTAATTAATGGACCCCATTCTGCCGCTTTTTGCAAAATAATGGATATTTTGACAAGTGGATATGGAAAACTTGATGTAGATACTGATGTGCTATTTGTGAAATTTATTGTTGAAGAGAAAGTTAAGTTTTAATTGATACATACTTTTCATTATTCCCTTTTTATTATATTGAGTTCAGTAAACATGATTTCGACTTTCGATTTAAAACTCATTCATGAAATTTTTATAGACTTAAAATCACAATATCCAGACAAATCAGTCAGATTTCAGTATTTTTTAGCCACTTGTTTGTATTTGGATGCTGATATTAATTTGGATTTTGTTTTGAAAAACAGACCATATGGTGGTTTAATTGGAATAGACAATTCGTCGCTCGACAAACACTTGAAACATTTCAAATTTCTTAGAATACATGCTATATTGCATGACGCAGCGGGATATTTGCAAGAAAAAAATCATACCGGTCCTGGGTACACATATGTTTTGCCTTGTCCAATAAAAAACTGTTACCTGGGTCACGTGACAGGTATTGCGTTTTGCTTATTTCTTAAAGCATTCAAACCAAAGTTATTTCGTTTGTTGGAATGTTGAGTGAAAGTCATGTTAACCCAAAGAAAGAAAACTAAAAAATTGTTTTTCAATCATCTCATTATTTTAGATATTGAGGGATTTAAATGTGGCAAGAAACCTTTGATCATAAAGGAACTTTCCGTTTGCTCTGCTAATACAATTGATACAATTCATTTTCTGCCACCAGTCCAATTCAACAATTTATCAAAAGAAGAGAAAAAAGCGTACAATTGGGTATCTAAATTTCTACACGGGCTTCGTTGGGACGAAGGTGAATACCCTTACTCATACTTGGATCAAATTTTTGACAGCATTCGTTTGAGGAACCCAAATTCCCATTTTTTTGCTAAAGGTACACAAAAATCTGTTTTACTAGCTGAATACTTGAAATTACCCGTGACAAATTTGGAAGATTTTGGCTGCCCAAAGATTGAACAGTTATTGGGTCAAGAAAAACATATTTGCAAACGACATTCTCATTTACTTCCCTCACATCAATTATTAAAGCATTGTACCCGTAGAAAATCCAAAGTTTTTTTCGATTGGTTACAAAATGAACTGTCCAATGATGCAAACAACCTTATCTCCAAATTTGTTGGTTTACGCTCCAATGACTAATCAGAGTCCTGAAAACAATTCAACACCAAGAATTAAAGTTACTCTTACGCGGACAGGCATATTAGATTGTCGAGGAAAACCTCTCCTGCAAAAACTCGAACAAATTACACTGAACGATATCGAAATCGACAATTTACGGAAATTTTTTACAGTTCTTGACTACTTTCACCTGTACAATGTCCAGACTCCAGGAATTTCGCCAGTCAATTCCGTTGTTCAATCTCAACCTGGAAGGGCTGCAACCTCAGCTGGGAGAGAGAAGACAAATCCATTTGCATGACCATCAGCTTCCAGCTGAACTGAAAGAATTAGTCAAAACTGATAACGTTGAGGAAATACATTTAGTTCAAGCCACTATCAGAGTTGCTGCTCATTTTGTTGTAAAGTTCAAATCTAATTGTAACCATGACAAATTCACAAAATATGAGTTTTTCTTCATTGAACGAGGAGTTGATTTGCCTGTTGAACCGAAATGACGAATCACATACGTATACCAAGTTTTGTGAATCATAATAAATATATTTATTGATTGTCTTCATTTTCTTTTGATCTTGTGTGATTACTAGTTGCTAACATGTCGTGTTTGAAAATTCAAAATTTCAAAAAAATATTTTTGCCAAAAGAAAACACACAAAATGTGAGTTTAACAGGTGAGAATTTACCAAAAGAGTTATTAGACGAAATCAGTACCGGAAACGTAGAAAAAATTGTTCGGATACTTCTGACAGACAAAAACATAGCAAGATATATAATAAAATACAAACCAAACGGCAATAGATCAGAGAGAAAAAAAGGCGATTGGTATGCAGTTGTAACTATCAACCTTGATACAAATAAGCAAAAAAGGTCTTCCAGTAAACATGGAAATTGAAGAAACCACCACTGTCGAGAACAATGATTGCGACTTTGTTGACATTGGTGGTGCCGAACAGTCTTTATCTCACGAAAACAGATCTTGGAAATTTTGTAATTCTGTTTCTCTTCCGTCTGCAGAAGTTGTCTTTTTCACACAAGTCTGTTTCATTTTCATTTTGCTCTCTTTATCTATTTCAAAATTGTCTTTTTACAATCTTAGTTGTGACGAGACTGCCATTTGGCTTTCAATACTATCCAGTACAGTTGGTTACATGTTACCCAATCCCAAGTTATAATAATGAATAAGATCATTTCAACAAAAGATCGTCTGTTTATGTCCGTTTCAGGTCCCTCAGGATCTGGCAAAACTGATTTAATTTTTCAAATGCTTCTCAAAGGTACATTCTATCCATCGTATAACAAGATATTTTATTTTTATCTTCACGATCAACCCAAATACCGTTCCTTTGTTTCTCACAACAAATTTGATATTGAATTTATAAAATTATCCAGCTTTGAAATTGTTAATAACTTACGGGATTGTATGATTGTCTTTGATGATACCTGTGAAGAAATTTTTAATGAAAAAGATTTTGTTAAATTAGCTACAGCAGGCCGACATAAAAATGTTCATGTTATTTATGTCAAGCACAATTTATTTCAGCAAAGTAAGCAATCACGTACAATAGATTTGAATACAACTCACTTAATTTTGTTCAAATCACCTCGAGACATTCAACAAATTGATTATTTAGGCAGACAGTTGAATAATGCAAAATTCCTCCGTCATGCGTATCAGTTGGCAACGAAAGAAGATTTTGGTCATCTGTTGATAGACTTGGATCCCAAAACTTCAGAATGTCTTCGTTATTCGTCAAACATAGTTCCACCATCACCAACCATTTTCTATTTACCATCCTCGAAAGCAGTTATCACATCTCTTGAAAATGAAAGAGAAAGAATTATGTATATTGAAGCAAATGCTCAATAGTCGCCATTGTAGATCAATTTTGACAGAAGCTGATTCAAATTTTATTAGATTTCTTTGCGATTGTTTTGTAAATGTTTTTCTGGGACATGTTCCAGCTAACAAGAGTTTCATCGAGAGTAAGAAAATACCATTTGGAAAAATTGTTGACCCTAAGTTTAGTATCCGAGAAAAACGAAAAGTTTTGGCAAACAATATTTCACTGGTTAAATCAATCGGAGAATCGTGTTACATTTACTTGAAAAACTAGAATCTCAGGCATGTATGCTGAAGAATTCATCCTCATTCCTCGAAAAACATATGCTCCAGATGAAAAAACTGCACCACAATCTCAAATCCTTCATAATCCATTAATTAACGACAAATCATCTCAACTCAATTACATACAACGATTTCGAGAACGAAATATCAGCCGTGACTCTCCACCACCATTAAACCCAACATCTCCTATTCCTTTAACCCCTAATAATGTAGTACCAAATCTGCACCGAAAAAGAAATTTATCTGCACTTACTAATTTCAGTGATGACGGTGATGATGAAGCAGAAAAAAATTTTGAATCAAACAATTCACTGCAGCAGACAAGTTCAAAGAGAACAGAAAAAAACGATGAAAAAAGTAATGGAAAAACCGCTGAAGTGTTTCGAAAGGTTATGGAATCCATTCAAGAGCTATTGGAAGCTAATAAATTGGAAAGGGCAAACATCGTGCTAAAGCAGTTGTTCAAAGTTGAATCCTTGACTTTAGACGTTGACGGATATGTTTTAATTCAAGGAAAACCAACACTCGTTAAAATTGAATCTTTTTTGTACGATACACAAAAAAACTTGAGGGTGTTTTTTATCCACAAATTTTGAAAGAACTGAATCTTGATCCTAGCTTAGTGTCCAACACTTATGCCAAACAGATTCTCCGCTCGCTTAAGAGCGAAGCAGCTAAGCCCTTCTCAACTTCTTCCTCCTTCGTCTCCGACGACAACCCGACAACTGAGTACTCGAAGAGATCAAAACCCTCCTCTTCGAAGACTCGATCGACAACTCTCAAACCCAGAACCAAGCAATCAGACAAAAGAAAAACCCAGAAAAAAGAATTTTTCCCCAACACCAACGACGACGATGACGACGATGATAAAAACTATGAAAGCAGTAAAGAATCGTTTGCGACGACGTCAACAAAAGAATGGAAATCCTACTATCAGTGAAGAAAAGAAACTCAAATTACTCTACACGAAAGGTCCAGCTGCATTTGGTAGCGTTAAAAATTTAACAAATGCTAGTCAACTCTCACCAAAAAAAGTTGAAAAATTTCTGAGATCTCAATCATCACATACAAAGTATGGATTGTTTCGTAAAACATATCCTCGGCTAAAAGTGATTGTTAACGATATCAACGAAATTTGGTCTCTTGACTTGGCTTATGTTGATAAATTGGCTAAATATAACCGAGGGGTACGATATTTGTTAGTTGCTGTCGATTGCCTCTCTCGCTACTTACGAGTGGAACCCCTGAAGACCAAATATGCTAAGGAAACAACCGAAGCTTTCAAAAAAATGATCAAAACAAAACAACCAAAAAAAGTTTGGGTTGACAAAGGCACCGAGTTTAAAGGAGAGTTCGAAAAGTTATGTACTAAACGAGAAATCATCAAATACAATACTCACAGTGAAAAAAAATCAGCGTTTGCCGAAAGAAACATTCGATCGCTGAAAAGTATTATGTACAAATACTTGGAGTTTGAATGGACTTACAGTTATATTGAAAAATTACAAAGTTTTGTTCAAACGATTAACTCACGCGTTAATAGAGTAACAAAATTGGCTCCAAACAAGGTCACAAGAAAACATGTACCTGCTTTAGTTTCATTAATTGCAAACAGTTCATCGAAGTTGGTACAGAAACCAAAATTTTATGTTGGTGACTATGTTCGAATAGCGAAGACTGACTTGCCTTTTAGAAAAGGTTACAAGCAGATTTTTACAGACGAAGTTTTTGAAATAGTTGCCATTCCTACTGTAAACCCTCCAACATACAGTCTCATTGATGCGGAAAAGGAAGAAATCAGCGGAAAATTTTATGAAAAAGAACTTAGTTTAATTGGAAACAAAGCTGATTATAACGAAAATGGGCAGTGATGAGTTTACTGTACATTTGATTTCAACAGCATCAATGGATTATTTCCCAGGCAACACTTTGGCCAGTTTTAGAAATTTTTGTAAAGAAGAAATAGCTTTAGACGGAGATTGGAGAGTTGCTCTCTCAGAAATAATTTTCCCCACAAAATTAAACAATGTTACTGATGAGGAATTTACGTACTTCAGAGCATCCGAAGTAGTAGCCAGTAAATCCAACGCTGGCAATCGGAATACAATTTCCAGACCCTACTATGGCGAAAAAGTTTATATCAAATCAGGAGAGTACACTTTTATAGAACAATTGATTAATGAGATAAAAACAAAACTCAAAGACAAAATTCATTTTGATGCGAGTCCTCAAGAAATCACGAATAGCATGAGTATTTGGATGAACGCAAATGAAGGAATCTCATTCCCAAGTCCCCAAATACCCAGTCTGTTAGGCTACAATGCAAAGCTTGATGAGAACGGTGAATATCACATTGGTTACAAAATGATACCCTCCTTCGATGCATCTTATGAGGGAAACGAACTGTACGAATCTCATTTCCCATATGACTTATCAAGTGGGACAAGTCTAATTTTTGTCTATATTGACATTATTCAATATCAAACTGTTGGTGATGCAAAGGCCCCATTGCTACGCGTCATTGATTCAAATAGACGCATCAAAAACGGTAGTGCCTGCAGCATTGAACCTAATCATCGAAAAAACTTCACTAATTTAGACTACAAAAAATTATTCACTTCATCTGTACAATCAATATCGGTACAGTTGCGCACAGAAACTGGAAGACTAGTGCCCTTTGCAGGAACTGGTAAAGTTGTGTTGACTCTAAAATTCAAGCGCTTTGATTGAAAACCAATGGAACAATATTATGCAAAGCAAGCTTCACTTCCTCATTTCTCTGGACACTACCGACAACGCGGCAGTGGATTTGGCGCTTTGGCTGCTGGTATTGGTCGTGTTGCTATACCGTTTGCACGACGGGTTATTCTACCGGCTGCGAAAAAACTGGGCAGAGAACTTTTGATGAGTGCAGCGCCAGAACTAATTGATGTCGCTATGAAAAAGAAGTCTCCTAAACAAGCATTGAAAAACACTGTCACAAAAACTGCAAGAAAAAAACTCGGTGGTGGTAGACGTCGTCGTCGAAAGACACCAATGAATGGATTACGAAGAAGAAGGTCAGTAGGCGCTCGAAAAAGAAAAACAACCATTCGAAGAAAAACCAGACCAGTGAGAAGTCGAGCAGATTTTTTCTCAAACATAAAAAATGATCGCTAATTTGTTACCCAATGAAGCTACCCATAGCTCTCTGGATTTGTTTGAAAAACAACCTCTTTTGATTACTTTTGAAAACGCTTTTGATCAAAAAATTGGACCTGTCTATTCACCCAATGGACCAATGCTTGAATTTGAAATCACCGGTGACCGTAATAATTTTGTTGACCTGCAAAAAATTTATTTGGAAATACGATGCAAAGTAACGCAATCAAATGGAGCTGATCTGCGATACGACAACACTGATGCTACTGTGTCTGATTCACCGTTCCTTGTAAACAACTCCCTGTATTCCCTTTTCTCTGACTGTACCCTCTCTGCTAATGGACTCAAAATCTCAAATGCCAATAGTAATTTTGCGCATAAAAGCTTTATTGGAACAGAATTTTCTAACAGCAAAGGAGCCAAGGACTCATGGCTTAAGTGTCAGGGATATCGTTTTGAAAACAATCCCGCTGCAATCGATGCAGCTGATTTCACATCTCAACGAGAACTGGTCCGTGAATCGAGGGAAATTTGGTTCTATGGACCCGCTGGAGTTGATTTTTTCACATGTGACAAGCATTTGTTGAGCGGCGTTACCCTCAGACTTTCCTACAGACGTTCTCATGAAGACTTTCTCATTATATCGGAAGATGCTGCCAAGCATTACAAGCTGCAAATACTCGAAGCGAACCTATATGTTAGAAAAATGACTGTGACTGACCATGTGCTCTCTGCCATTGAATCAACTTTGCTCAAAACTCCTGCGAACTACCCATATCAAGAAGAAATTACAAAAACATTTCTTGCAACAGCTGGTCAGCGCAGCTGGCAACAGGAAGATATTTTTGCTCGTGAACCGGTGAGACAAATTATCATAGCATTGAACACAAATAATGCATTTCTAGGAACAAACCGAACGAATCCTTTTCATTATCAAAAATTTGGATTGGAGCAAGTTACTTTGAGACGAAATGGTTTACCAATAGCAAGTACACCAATCAGTACACAAGATCATAAACGTCTCTTCTTCAACACACTATCAGCGCTGGGTTTGTTGCACTGCGGGCTGGGAATCACTCTGGATAACTACCAACAGCACTTTATTATGTGTTTTGATCTCACTAGCACACAGCAGGCAGCTCATGACTTCTTGCATCCAGAACTTACTAACTGCTCAGTTTCACTCGATCTTCAATTCTCAAACGCTTTGACAGCAAACCTGGAAATTTTTGTTTGGGGTATACGCTCATCCAATGTATTTATTACCTCCGACCGCAAAGTCACAAAGAACGTCCTTCCCATTTCGACAGTCTGAAAATGGATGAAACCCAGTTGCAGGACCTCATTCAGAATTGTAAACATCTGAAATATAAGTTTTTTGGAGTATTTGCAGCCGACAATTTTCCACCTCTCATCCCAAACAATATCTTTATGATTGTGAACACTTCAAAATCAGATTCTCCGGGGACACATTGGATTGTGATATGCAACAGAAGAAATGTTTTATACTTCGCTGATCCTCTCGGTCTTCCTCTTTGGCAGTACACCGATCTGTATAAACGATTGAACGAGAATTTTCATCAGGTGACTGAATTGATGACAAACTTTCCCATGCAAGACTCAAACTCTACCATGTGCGGTTCTTTTTGTATTTATATTGCACATTTGATTTTTGATAAAAACTTTAATGGTGATGCTTCTGATTTTGTTTACATAACTGATCATGTTTTGAAACGTTTCCTAACTCACATGCTTACCCATTAACTAACCATTTAATATGGTTGATTTATACATTTTACAATTTAATTTTGAACAATACATTCTTTTAGTAATTGAAATTTTACCCAATTGTTAACTGAATAGCAGTAATTCGAGAAGTTAAGCTTTTTATCAAAGTGAGAAAAAAAATACAAAATCAATCTATGGGGGGATATCACCATACCAGCAACTGTTGCCTCCTTTCAGTACAATTTCCGGACGGGTTTCGAAACGCCGCCTTTCGGCTGAGAGTCGAGCGCCATGCGTTTTCCTCTACTCGGACCCCAAGAAATTTTGTTCCACTTCAATTTTATAGTAACAAGTTAGGTACAAGTCTTAGAAATGATTGCAGCAAAATTAATGGGCACTTTTGGCTTTCATCAGTGTTCTCGTTTTTCAAGATCTTTAGACACTTCAACCTTTTAGCTCTATCAATCTTTCTATAAAATCAAAGCTTTTGTCATAGATTTCAGACGTTTATTTTTCAGTCTCCTGTAGACACGGAAAATGGAAATGTCGAAATTTTCAAGCCAATTTCATTATTTTAGAGTTTTCAGTGTTTCGTAATTTTTCCTTATTTTTTAGCTTCATTTGGCTTAAAGTAATTTTTCATTCTTATTTTGGTCAAATTGATTATTAATTTTTGCCTAAATAGAGGTGGCGGCCGCCGCACTTGACGAATTTTCCTTTCTTCGAGATTCAGCAATAAAACATGCATTTTTGAAGGAAATCGGTCACCGCAGGCAACATCTTGTGCTTTCCTATATACCATATAGTTTGGTCGCATATAATAGGTATATAACGTCATTTTACATGTAAACAAACCAATACCCCCAAACTTTCGAAGGGAAATAATGCACCGACCAAAACCTAATTCCATTCCCGTTTCCACAACGTTCAGTGGGAATACTCAATAATATACCGAAGTTTTATATGAGGACTATTAGGTATAAAATTATTTATGGTGACAATTAGGATTTTTACATAGTGACCATTAGGTATAAAATTATACATGGTGACAATTAGGATTATTACATGGTGACCATTGCTGATCATTTAATACATGGTGACCATTATGATTTATACCTAATGGTCATCCATGTATGACAACCCCCCCCCCCGATCCTAGTGCACTATATGCATACTACTCATGTTGTAAGCAAGTTGTCTCTGATCCCAAAAACGTTAAAATTTCATGACCCGGTGGCCATATCAGGGCTTTTTATTTTTCACGTGAATTTGTTTGAACATTCTAGAATGCGTATGTTACTTTTTTGAATAAGTATTTCTGGATAATTTTTCAAAGTCAAATCGGGCAGTTTTATAAGCTGCAATAAAAAAACAAGTACCTTTTGAATAGTTTTTGTTTCTAAAGTTTTTAATACTCAGTGATGTTATTTTCTCAACGTTCTAAACCTTTAAATAGCTCAGCAGCTAATCAGAATTGGACAAATTAATAATTTTTTCAATAATGGTACATTTTTGTTCCGACCATTGTTCCGACTATAGTTTCATTTTATATTAGTTAGTTTCATACAGTATAGTTAGTTTCATTTTAAAGACTTTTCAGTCGTGATTT
The DNA here is from genome assembly GCF_963678635.1 of Symsagittifera roscoffensis. Taxonomy (NCBI): domain Eukaryota; kingdom Metazoa; phylum Xenacoelomorpha; order Acoela; family Convolutidae; genus Symsagittifera; species Symsagittifera roscoffensis. The sequence continues at coordinate 84,980,835 of NC_087062.1, forward strand.
GAACCACAATAAAAAAGTTTAAACAACTTTCCCAAGGTCGAGAAAAACCAGTTTGAAATTTTCGATTTTTCGTCTTAACTCGAGCGAATAAAGCAAGCAAACAGGCTTACAACAGCTAAACTATGCCTAAAATAGGGCCTTAAATTTTAGATTTCAGCATTTAAAACTAATTTTTGGAGGTTTTTAGTTTATTTGGGAGCCAAAAATTTCAAAAAAAAATCAAAAAACTTCTGCAAAAATTTAGCAGAAAAAAGAAATAATTTTTAAATTGTTTTCTAAAATTTTTTTCTAGTCATTTTTCTACAAACAACTATTTTTTCCAATTTTTCTATATTACTATGATTGTCTTATATGCCTAAATTGTATTGACTACTCTAATTTCAAAAAATTACACTAATTTTCTCAACCGTAGTTTTCTAAAGACTATGGTCAGGGAATAATCTGTTTCAACAGCTTCAAACTTTTCCGAGTACTAAATATTACTTCTACGAAGGATTGTTTTTCAACGAAAAAATCATAAGAAATAAGTCCTTTTTGAGATAACCCTGAAGCGATAACTTGTTAATGTTTTGCATCAAAACCTAAAAAAATCAACGATTACAAATAACATCAAAAAGTTGTTGATTCGAAAGTTTTGATTTGTTGATGAGTGGATGGAAATCAATTAAAGTCATTTAAATCGAAATAAAAAAAACTAATTCTCCTAAATCTGTAGTGCAGCTAACTTACTTCGTTTGAAAAACAAGTATTTTACCGTTTTTTTTTTCATACAGATATGATAAATCAGGCTCAAGTTTGCTGCTTGTGACAAGGCTGATTTTTCTGTTTATTTAAAGAAACTTTTGACAAAGAGTACAAACAAATGATTTGGCTAACAAATCTTTCTTAATTGAACAATTTAATGTGCCAAAATAAATTCAAAAAACTGTAGCTTGAATTTTTCATCAAACATCAATTTTTCTAATTTATCAGAACAGAAAAAACTTACTTGTTTATTACTAGGCAACTTTCAACATGATAATTTCACCGCATAACTAGCTTTTTGACAAAAAAAATGCAGTTGAGACCATCTAATACAAAATTACTATCAAGTAAGATTTCCTCCAGTCCAGCAATCCCCCCTTATGATTTTTCTTAAAAGGTTCAGTCAAAGTTTTTCAAATTGTAATATTTTTTTTCAGCAAAAACTTTCTTGATATTGTTTTTTTTTTCGACGCTGATTATGCGTTGAACATTTTTTTATTTGCGGAGCAACCATTAGATTGTGCTCTGGCCACTCTCGAAGTGTGGGAAGGATCAATGGCGTAGAGTCTGTTTTTTAAATTTTTGTGAACCAGTTTTGACTAGCTCAGAGAAAATTCATCATATATAAGCCCTTTTAGTCGTGATCCGATTCCAAAAATACTTCAAAAAACTCCCAGTGTCGAGAAAAACTAGTCTGAATAGTTTCGATTTTTAGACTCATATGGACAATTTCTCAACTGAGGCTCACCTCAAAATTCTAGTTTCAATATGTTCGTTGGTTTAGGTTTTCTTCCCACTCATTCTAGTATTAGCTTACCTAACTCCATGGGTTTTCGTGAACAAAAATCAACTGGAAAAAGAAACCAAACAATATGAGAAAGGTTTTAAAAAATATTGTTTTTTCCTGTTTTTCCGACCGTTGAAAATGGGGAGAAACATTGTATTCGGGTCTGTTTTGTTTTTTTCTTTTCCTTTTCAATTATTTTTATGATTTCCTCGCAAAATCAGGTACAAAAAACAATGATCAAACAGAGAAAAACTAATTTGAAATTTTTGATTTTTTAGTCTAATCTTGAACGATTAAAGCGACCGAGCAGGCGTATAATTGGTTTTTTATAGAAAAAGGATAAGCCTAATAAAAATCCAAAAACCTAAATTTGTTCTAGTTAAACAAGTTTTTGAAGTTTAAATTAAAAAATTCAATTCGTTGTTCGACAAAAATATTGAACTAACGCCTAAAAATTTTTTTTTCTGTTGGCTAGTTGTACAAAAAGACTCGAATGTGCTTAAATTTTAGGCTAATTTTAAAGTTTTTGTCAAACCACGCATGAAAAAACGACATTCAAGTAGTTTTTTTTTTCAAGATTATGGTCGGAACACTCCATGCTACTTGCACAGCAACCGGCTATCGTTGTTTGAATCTGTAACTGTTTTTGTTCATAGTGATAGGAACATTTTTACACGCCAACTCCCTTTTCTTGTTTTGTGTTCAAACTTAATTAAAAATATTTCATGGAATTACTGATGTTGTCCAATTTTTGTGCTGCCTTGTGAAATTAAATTAATGCAATACCTCAATGATCTCCAGGTTCGCTTTTAGGTTCTGATAGTTCAAGAAAGTTATGATTAAAAAATTGGAAATTAAACAAAATTAGATATCCACAAATCACATTTTAAAGCAGCTTCAATATTACTTCATCAAAAAAACTGCAGCATCTGTTTCGATATCCAGTATTTTTCTTTAACTTTATACAAAGCTTTGAGGATTATCTCATCTTCATGAAGGGAAAAACCAAATAACATTATGCTGCATTTTTTATCTTTTCTATTGTTTCCTGGTTTTGGCGGGCTTCAGCATTGGTGAGATTTTCCCACATATTTCAGAATAATTTTTTGTTGGATGAAATAAAATACAATTACGGTTGTGAGGGCCAGCAAGATGCAACTTCTCCCAACAATATAAGATTTGTATGAGTTGGAATCAAATTTTACCCATTTTTTTATGGACGGAAAGTTTTATTTGGTATCTCATGGCTGCTTTTAATCAAGCTAATAAAAAAATAGATCTGAAATGTTTTCTTTTTCATTGATCTTTTTCCTGGCTTCCCTCAATACTTTTTGAAATTCAGTCTAAAAAAAATCAGGTCCAAAAAAATCTGTTTAATTTCACATGGTCACATGTATCAACTTTTGGTGTGAACTACTTTTTTTTTATCTGCGTGAAGGCCCATGCGGCGGGTCTAGCAGTCTATGAATAGATATCATAAAACAGTGCCAAAGAAGTGAAACTTCAATGGCGTCCGATCCCTTCCCCTAAATCAGCGACTGCGTAGGCAACCTTTTAAGTCCACACGCCATCTCTTGAACGAAATACGTACGTCTCAGAACTTTTTAATGAAAAAAATGGCGTAGGAGAGTTTTACAAAAATCTTACTTCTAAATATTAAACTCAATTGAAACTCACTCAATGATAAGCTCAAGTGAAAGCCACTGTCAAAATTGAGTTTGAGCGAAGCCATTAATTTAACGAAAAGGCGGATCTACCTGTCGAATACTAATGAGTATGAGCAGATTAAAAATTAGTAGTGCGTACTAACTTGCTTCCCTAAGAATCTATTCTAATGAGGCTCTAAATATCAGAAGGACCATCGAGCGTGACAAAATCTGTCTGTTAGATCGGGCAGTAAGTTCCTCTCTGCCTACGTGTAGCTGACACGAGCTGTCAGGATGATGCGGATAAATAATTGGGATGAATTTTGAACTCGATTAAATCGCTGAAGGGGGTTAAGAGAGCTAATCAATTATTTCCGATTAGTTTTTAGATATCATGAAGAAACGCTTTATGGTGGAAAAAACGTTTATAAAAAAATGTTTTAAAAAGTGTCTCAAAAAATACCCGGGTTGACAGCCCTAGACAAACAAAAAAAAAATGCTGCTGATGCAGTTCCCATACTATGAGAAAAGAAAATAATTTGTATTGTGAAAAGAATAAGAAAATAAGTTAGTTATAAAGCGCATAAAACTAGTCAGCTGTCATACGTTTATCTCCAAGCTTGTTGAAATTGAAAAAAAATGGAAAAAAAATGTCTTTTTTCTTGAAAAAATGCTAGTCATCAGTTTCCATATATGAGAAAATGCAAGTCATACAGTTCCCATAGTATGGAAAAAATGCTAGTCATAGAGTTTTTATACACTTTTTCAAATGTATGAACTCTACGGGAAACTGTATGGGAATTGTATGACTAGCATTTTTCGTCAACCCGGGTAATATAAAAATATATTTTGAAAATATCATACAGTTTAAAAAGTGTCGTGAAATCTGGTTGGAATATTACACTTTTTTTAAACTAAACGACATGAAAAGTGATACGAGGCTGAACTCCTAATTTAATGCCAATTTTGACATAAATTTAACCTAAATTTTGACATAAATTTATCATTTTTTTAATTTTCGTTTTTGCAAAAAAAACATCTTTTCTTCATCAAAAAAAGTAACAAAAACTTCAAAACGAAAAATTAGAAAAAAAATGGACAGAAAAATTGAAGAATTCTCCAATTTTTTTGCTTGGATTTTTGTTTAAGCAATTGTGAGGTCAGATTACACTTTACTTCTTGCATGACAAATTCCTCTCTTTGTTTCGGTGAGCAAGTGTATGAAATGAGTTTTTAGTTTTGAGCGTAGAAAAGCATTGGGTAGTTTAAATGTTGGCGTGTCACCAAACCGAACACCCGGATAGCCGGAAGAAGCTAGTGCCCGGATAGTTTAAAATAAATTTTGATCCCGTATAATCAAAAACATTTTTGTTTCCAGATGGTCGAAAGATTTCGATTTGCTCGTAGCCAATTATCTACCGCTGATAAATATCAATTCTCGTCACGTAAAAAACAAACAACGGTTGCTTCCATTATAGCCTCTCCCCAAGAAAGTTATAGACCTCAAATTCGCAAAAATAGATAACAAAGACAAATAACACTTTGGCCATCTTTTTTGGCTTCCGCCTAAAAACATTTGTTTTTACAAACGCTTAATTTTCTTAGTCCAGTGGTAGAAGAAATCAGTCACAGTAATCCATTAAATTAAAACAAGGTCTTTATCGTCATTGGAAACTCGTATTTATTAGTACCGGAAACAGGGTTTAAAATTAGTTATGATTTATCGAATTACTAGTTTAGACCAACAAAAGAAAGAGGGGAACTAAAAGGGTTATCGTTTAAATAATAGTGTTTTAGTCTAAGAACAATATAATTTAAGTCCTAGTGAAAGTATATTTGAAGATAACGTTTACCCTGAAAACTTGAACTTGAATTGTAAAACAGTAAGATCCCATATTTGAATCATTTGGGATCATTTTTAAAGCCACTGACTTGATTTTGTGCAATATTTGGGTTGTTGTAAGCTCAGTTGGAAAAAGTCGTGGTAAAAAATTAATTAAGTCATGAAAAAAAATTCGTGGAACTGACAGAATTAACCAGGGGAGTGTGGTACTGCGAATGCAGTAACCTTGATGCTATTATTGTTTTAAATGTTATATAGAGTAATATATTTTCAGTTCCAGGTCAAACGAGATTTATGCTTGAAATCATGTACACCATGGAAAATTTATGTTATACTAGAGCGTAATCGTCACTTATTTCTCTCAGAAGATATTAAAGTTCAGTGAACTTTGAATTAAATATTTAGTACATTTTTATGACACAAAATTCAGATTTCTGTAGAGTATCACAGGGAGCAGCCTGCACTATTCCTTACCCAGGACAATCAAACATATATAGGAATACCAGTATTTCAGACTACGACAAATTCAGACCCGCCCTAGCAATTCAATAATTGGCTAGAACAATTTCTGATGGCGGTAAATGTCAAAGAAAATGTTAACGCGAAATTGCTAAGATTCAAAAGACATGGTAGAAGAACCTGCACCACGGCCAAAACTATCGAGAACAGGAGAAGATGCGTCTGCATTAGCAGCAAGAGGACGGCGGAATGGACTAGCGTTAAAGAAAAGTGTACCGGAAAACGAAAAAAAAAAACCAGGGCCCCAAAAGTTGGTCACAACGTCTACTACTTCAAGTTAAAAAAAATTGGCTAGCTTCACGTCTATACCAAGCATTAGGAACAAAAGGACAGAAAAGATTCTTGCAACAAAATTCGCAGGTGGAAACATCAAAACTGGCGTTTGGAGATATTACTGAAATGGCAAAAAGTTCATTCCAAAAAGTAAAAAAATGTTACTTTTGGAAGATATAAATTATTCAACAGAGCTAACAAAGCAGTAGAAACGTTAGAAGCATTTCGCGCGTCTATAGCTTCTGAAGCAGCCAGGTCAGAGTTATGAACGTTAGAGGATGAAATTATACGAGATCTTTTACATTCAAGAAGGAGAAATGCTAGTCTACAGGAGACATTAACGATGGAGACATTGTCATCAGGTATGAAGAAAACCTCAGCGTTCCAAAAGTCTAATTTTTTGATTGCAGGGACCATTTCTTCATCGTCAACGAACCCCACATCTAAGATCAAACAAGAACCAATCATTGCCGTCAAAAAGAATAAACAAGGTTTCAGATAGAAAACTCAAACAAAGGGAACAAAAACAACCGTAATGCGAGATACAACGGAGAAAAGAAGCCATGTAACAGTTGTGGCAGACCTTCTGTGGAAGGCCATTTAGAAAATTGTTAAGCAACGGGAAAGTCATGCAAAAATTATGGGAAAGCGAAACACTACGCATAAATGTTTCGTTCACAACAATTTAGCGAAGGGGCTGAGGAATTTTTTAGAGATCTCGGAAATAGAACGCAATCTGGTGGAAGATTTTGAGGACTGTGATGAAACCGAAATAATGTCGATACCGGGCAATAGGCAGGAAATCAGTAGAACTGAAGATTTTTTTCAGAAATACATCGAAAACAAAAATAATCATATAAAAGCAGCTGAACAAAAAATCGCTGTAAAATGATCGAAATCAGGAAAGTCTCACGCTCAAACAGGATGAAGTCATTGAAAACATTGATAGAACTGACCAGCAGATAATTCACATGACAATGGTTACTGGCAGCCTAAAATCTTTCCTCAATTGGGCAACGGTAAAACAAATACTGGATTTTTCCAGCAGACAAAAACTCATACCAGCAGAAAAATTTAACCTGCCAGCACACTTCGAGGAATATAACTAACACCCCGTAACCATCCTAGGAGCACTGAAGACAGATTTGCAATCATCGGGCTGGGAATTGAAAGGTTGCTAATTTACTTATAACCGAAAGAAAGGCACGATGCATTATTGGGCTGGATTTACAAGGCCGACTTGGAACCTCTAAAGAGCTAACTGAAAACAGGGAAAGTCAAAAAATCCTGTAATGTCAACAAAACTCAAAAATTGTTTGTGACCGATACAAGAGAAAGAAGGGCGAATTCCTATACGCATTCAAAATAAAATGAAATCGGAAATACAAAACTGTTAGACGAAGGTCACAACCAGAAACTGGGTAATTGCACAAGTGACTGTTTCATTGCCCCAATTTTTGTTACGGTGAAAAAAGTAGACTCAATCAAACTGGCCCTAGACGCTAAACCGATAAAAAGGCAATTACTCAAGACAATTATCAAATGCCTATCATTGATAAACTATTGGATGGCGTCAGCCAGGTTGTAACGAAACAACACGGTAGAGAGTTGTACATTTCGGTTTTGGACATGAAATATGCTTACAGTCAATTTAATTTAGCTGCAGAAACATCCAAACAATGTAATTTCATTATTGTGGGTGGGAACGCTACGGGTACTTATAGATTCCTGACAGGATTCTATGGACCGGCAGATATGGCCGCGGAGTTCAAAAATGCTATGGATCAACACATTTTGTTTCCTAGATGATATAATAATAGTAACAAAACGTACAGAACTCAAAAATAATAAAGGAAAGAAATTGAAAGGAAATGAAAAGTCTGAAGAAAAATTAGCTGTAAAGATCACTAAGGGCAATTTCCTCAAAAAAGAGGTGGATTGGTTGGAAAATCACTTACCGAAAATGAAGTCATCTCTAAAACAACAAAGACTGAGCAATATTAAAACTTCAGCCACCGAAAACACTAAAACAGCCTGGGGAATTTTAAGGCAACATAAATAACTTCACGAGTTTTGTCTGAATGCAGCTACTTTAAAGTAAAAATCTGCAACCTTTGGCTTTGGTAAAAGAATAAAATGAAAAAAAGAAATTAACAATTGTCAAAGTACCACAGTGAAAATGTTGAGTGGTCAGGAAAAAATACCCAAACACTCGAATAAATTAAAAATTTTGTGGCAAACATTTTAAATTTTTAAAATTATGACCCTGAGCGCTAAACTACAATGAAATGAGATGCTAGCCATAGTGAACTTGGTGCTACTTCAGAACAAAAAACGCATGAGGAAGAATGGGTACCAATTGCTAGGCTTCAAGGTACCTAAACGCTCCAGAAACATTATTCTACTAAGGAATTAGAATTGCTCGCGGTAGTTTGGGCAGTAGATAGATATAAACACTACCTTCTAGGTACAAATTTCATCATAGCAACAGATCAGAAGGCACTCATATTGGCCCTAGATACTAATAGGTTAAAACGAACTTCTGGCTCTAGATTAACCCGGTGGGTTGACCAATTTTTGCCATATCAATTTTAAATAGTTCATATCCCTGGAAAGCATATGGGGATAGTTGACTATCTGTCCAGAGAGCCTAACTTGACATATGGCCTGAGTCGGAAAATTATGAGAAGTTTGAATTTACAGCCATAGATTCGATTCATTCAACTCACGACTGTTTAAACAGTAGGCTGAATGAGAAAAGTCTGCTCCACCAAACGAAAACATCCTGGAATGTTCTAGACCTTTCAAACCGAACAGAAAGCAGAACATGTCATCTCACTGTTGCTATAGCCACCAAAAGGATGAAAACTGGAGAAAACGCGACCGGAAGGAAAACTATCCTGGTTTGCGACGTCAAAAGGTTATAATACTAGCTTTGTTCAAAATCAGTATAAAACTATCGATCGGAAAGAGCAGTTGTCAAAAAATTCAGAAGAAAAACAAGAAAGAAACAAGATGTACGGAGGAACCTGGAACAAGGACGAGAGATGGCGGAAAGAAGAAAGAGAAGAAAGTTTTCAGACCCAAGGTGAAACACACCGAATGAGAGAATAAGAGAGCAGGACGAAGCATCGGAGGAGTAGAAAGTGTTGGAGACATTCCAATGGATCAGAAAGATAGTGAGAGGAAGCAGCAGAAACTATTCGTTCTCGGATAAGGAGGAAACATGATCAAGATCACCCCAGAGTAAAATGGTAAGTCCCGAGTTAATAATATATACCAGATTAACCCCTACTCTCTTTTTTGGCTACTAATGGGAGAGGAAACTGGAGAAACGCCGACACAGATCAGTGAACAGGAAGCGATCACAAAAAAGGAAACAAAAGACAATAAAAAAATTGGAAGAGCCAATTGACGAGTTCAAAGGACCCATCATCGAGGTAAGCCTGACAATGAGCGAAGATGGGAGCACGAAGTTCACCTAGCAGACAGGGTGAGCCACTTCTCAAGTAAGATGCCAAAACTGCGTGAACAACTAGGAGACCAGGGGCTGTCGCGCCTATCAAGATTAATCGCTAAAGTCTGTTAGCGAAGCTCAATTCGGAGGATGTCTGGCTGGACAGAAGGAGACGAGTAACCGAAAGAGCAGACAGACAAGGCTTCGTGTGGGCCAACCCGCTATGGAATCAAATGTCCGTACTGGATGATTGTATTCTAGTCGATAACAGACTTAAAGTGCCAGTCGCATTGAGACCCTCGGTAATGAAACGCATCCGCAGGGGGCACCCAGAACAAGAAGTTATGCTCAACGTGAAGAACTATCTGTGGCGGCCGCATATGTACAAAAAATAGTCAATCTGTCAGAGGAGTGCCGTAGCTGAACACGATACGGTAGGAACGTTAAGTATGTCAAACGTAAAAATGCTTCGAAACCATTACCTCAACTGTCAAAGTCAGGACAAGAATTTCAATTATACTACGCAGGGCCAATAGAACACCATAAAGATAAAAATATATATATATCTCCTAGTGGCCAAAGAAGGATTTTAAAACTCCCTCAGTTAAAAGGACTAAATCTATGGGTGGCAAATCAGCAACAAAATTCTTATAATCGTACATCGACACACTCGGAATATCGCAATCGATCAGAACTGACCAGTTTTTGGGATTTAATGGAAACGCTATATCGCGCGGAAATGAAAATCGAACAAAAATATTGCCCCAGGGGAGACCATAGGGGGTGTGGTTTGATAGAAAGAACCATACAAACTATGAAACGAAGAGTTCGGGTAATTTTACTGGATGAACTACGTATTTGATAAAACTGAGCCTAAGCACAACCTTCGGGGATTTCAGATGGAGTAAACAGAGAACCATTCAAAATCACCGTTCAAAGCGCACATCGGTAAACTACCGAAAGACGAATTTGAAAGAAATGTAAATAAATTTTTGAAAAACTCTGATCATTGAGACAAGGGAAATCTGGAACGATTGGCATTGACGGCCGCCCAACTCAAACGACGCATAGATCAGTCAGGAGAAACTGTGAAGAAAGTCAAAATGGGTACGAAGAACCGTGGCACAAGCCCGCTTTTCAAACAGTAAATCTCGTCATCAGAAGAGAAAGAAAAGATAAAGATTCTCGAAAACCTTCCCTAGGCAAACGCACGCTGGAACGAAGAGAGAGGAGACTCAGCAGCCAACGACATCAGAAAATACTTGGGTAAAGGTTTCGTAGAGGACAAAGAAGTTGTCCGCTGCACAAACACGAATAAAATAATTCTCAGAAAGGATGAAGACAGAAAAAGCAGCGAGGCAATATCCCTCCGAAAGAAAAGATAATGTCGGAATCTAACTCGACGATAAAGACACCGGAGGGGCGATCTACAGAAAATGCGACATCGCAGTCGTGAAAACAAAACTACCAGAGGAGAACTCAAAGACGTCGGAGGCTATAGATACGAAGGGAAACACACAAGAGAAAAGCGACAACAATGATGCAGCAAAGGAACATCGTAAGAGCCCAAGAGCAACATTCAAGAGTGGAAATTTCGAGAATAGAGGACAGCGACAGAACAATGGCGCGGACCTAAAAAAGGAGACTTTCCAAGATAATTTAATATGCGTCACATCTAAGGGGGTAAGCTGACGGGGAGAACTCAGGTTGGCTATAAAACGAGCAAAAACAAACAACGGGGGACCAAAAACCCAAATTCCAAAGACACAGGACAAAATCGTGACTGGAGCGACATACATATTTTCAGAAGCAAGTTTAGAACCGGATGTAAGCTGGAATTCAAGCTGGTAGATAGAGATTGAGACGAATTAAAGAAATTAGCTAACGCAAACATAATTTGATGCATAAACTGAGATTGAAACTCCTAAATCTATTTATTAAAATTTTATCTTTTATAGAAGCTAAAATTTTCCCGTAACCAGGGGAGTGTGGTACTGTGCATAGAGTAACTTTAGTGCTATTAATGTTCTTAATTGTTATTTAGTGTATTATATATTCAGTTCCATGTCAAATGAGATTTATCCTTGCAACCATGTACACATGGCAGTTATGTTAAGCTAGAAAGATATTTCAATTCAGAGAACTTTGAAATAAATATTAAGTAAATTTATTATTACACACAACTCAGAGTTCCTTAGAGTATCACACCCGGGAACCGAAAATGCCAAAAAAAACTATTGCGTTTTGAATTCGTCGCGTTTTTTTTTCTATGTAATTCTATGAAAGCAAAGCTAGAACATGAAATAAAAATTTGTCAAATGGGTTTTTGGCCGGCATTGTTTTGAAAACTGGGATTTCTAATTATTTGAATTGAGGTAGTCTAAGTTGTGTATTTAGTTTTATTTTGTTTTGTCGCTAATTACCTTTAAAAAACATAGTTTAGTTTTTTTTCGATAATCCAAAAATGATGCTCTGTGACTACGCGCTGGAGGTTTTGTCGAAGAATAGGATCAGAGCCAATAAAGTGTGAGAAACAATCATAAGCAAAAGCCTAAACCTAACCCTGATCCTTATTCAGTACAAGAATGCCGAAGTACAAGAGCGCCGAACGTTGAAAAACGAGTTCAAAAATGCCGAGATTTAGCGAAAGACCATTTTCATCTCGCGACTCATACTCGCTACGAGAATGACTGTTTAGTTGTAAAGCATTGCCGTAAAAAAAGAAAGTGTTTCGGATAATCTTTTTGCTAAAACTAAATTTCATTAGTTGAACAGTCGATGAGCAAAATAAGCCGCAATTAATTTGTAATTTTTCTGAACTTCAGTTTAAGATGAAAAATTGGTTTGTACAAGCCAATTAAGTTAGATTAATTAGATTAATTCGACTACCAGACCGTTTCTGCTCTTGAATTATCAATCTTTTTCCGGGATAATATAAATTGTTTATTGCTAAGATTACGCTATGTAAACACATTGCCAACTTTGTTTGTAACGTTAGTCTTAATTTTAAAAACCACCCCAAGCATATATATAGTCCTCTTTTTCTCTGAAAGTCGGAACAATAAAATCGTTTCAGAAGTAACTGAACAACAAGAAGTTTTCAAAAAAATCATACCAACGTGCGAAAAATTGGTTTCATATTGGTGAAAATGTAGATAGCATGCACAGAAAATTTCAGTCTGTAGAAAATTACCGTCTCTGAACATTTTTGCTACGGTTTTTCTGTTGACATGATTTGAATGAATTTTTTTTTTCGTTTCTCTTAATGTTGTGTCCATACTTATTGGTAGATAGAGATTGAGACGAATTAAAGAAATTAGCTAACGCAAACATAATTTGATGCATAAACTGAGATTAAAACTCCTACATCTATTTATTAAAATTTTTTCTTTTATAGAAGCTAAAATTTTCCCGTAACCAGGGGAGTGTGGTACTGTGCATGCAGTAACTTTGGTGCTATTAATGTTCTTAATTGTTATTTAGTGTATTATATATTCAGTTCCATGTCAAATGAGATTTATCCTTGCAACCATGTACACATGGCAGTTATGTTAAGCTAGAAAGTAGCTAGGCAGCTATCTCTCTGAGAAGACATTTCAATTCAGAGAACTTTGAAATAAATATTAAGTAAACTTATTATTACACACAACTCAGAGTTCCTTAGAGTATCACACCCGGGAACCGAAAATGCCAAAAAAAACTATTGCGTTTTGAAATCGTCGCGTTTTTTTTTGCTATGTAATTCTATGAAAGCAAAGCTAGAACATGAAAGAAAATCTCGTCAATTGGGTTTTTGGTCAGCATTGTTTTGAAAAATGGGATTTCTAATTGTTTGAAGTGAGGTAGTCTAAGTTGTGTATTTAGTTTTATTTTGTTTTGTTGCTAATTACCTTTAAAAAACATAGTTTAGTTTTTTTCGATAATCCAAAAATGCGGCTCTGTGACTACGCGCTGGTGGTTTTGTCGAAGAATAGGATCAGAGCCAATAAAGTGTGTGAAACAATAATAAGCAAAAGCCTAAACCTAACCCTGATCCTTATTCAGTACAAGAATGCCGAAGTACAAGAGCGCCGAACGTTGAAAAACGAGTTCAAAAATGCCGAGATTTAGCGAAAGACCATTTTCATCTCGCGACTCATACCCGCTACGAGAATGACTGTTTAGTTGATAAAGCATTGCCGTAAAAAAAGAAAGTGTTTCGGATAATCTTTTTGCTAAAACTAAATTTCCATAGTTGAACAGTCGATGAGCAAAATAAGCCGCAATTAATTTGTAATTTTTCTGAACTTCAGTTTAAGATGAAAAATAGGTTTGTACAAGCCAATTAAGTTAGATTAATTAGATTAATTCGACTACCAGACCGTTTCTGCTCTTGAATTATCAATCTTTTTCCGGGATAATATAAATTGATTATTGCTAAGACTACGCTATGTAAACACATTGCCAACTTTGTTTGTAAAGTTAGTCTGAATTTTAAAAACCACCCCAAGCATTTATAGTCCTCTTTTTCTCTGAAAGTCGGAACAATTAAATCGTTTCAGAAGTAACTGAACAACAAGAAGTTTTCAAAAAAATCATACCAGCGTGCGAAAAATTGGTTTCATATTGGTGAAAATGTAGATAGCATGCACAGAAAATTTCGGTCTGTAGAAAATTACCGTCTTTGAACATTTTTGCTACGATTTTTCTGTTGAGATGAATTGAATGAACTTTTTTTTCGTTTCTCTTAATGTTGTGTCTATACTTATGGGCATTTTGGGTTTCTAATTTAAAATTTCTTCTAAAGTTTTAGCTTTCAATCAGCTAAAACTTGTCAGTTGCTACAAAAATAACCAAGCAAGTGAGTTTTTTTGAGAAGAGCTATCTTTTGTTGTTTTTCAAGTTACTTAGAAGCCATTAATTCTAGACTGGAGCTCAAAAATAACATCTATTTCGAATGAAGAATGTTAAAAAAGAATCTTTTTGTGAATGTTTTTGTGGGCGGAAGCAATCTGTGCTACTTGCAAAGTAACCGGATACTAGGATACTATTTTACCAACATGAAAAGTTTTCTATCACTCGATTAAGGGGTCTGCTTTTAAGGTATGGTCATATGATGCTGATTTGAGTCAAAAAGTTGTAAATCTAGCTCCATTTTTTTTATTTGTCTCAGTAATGGAAATTTGAAAAAACAAAAGTACTTCTAAATTATAAAACATTGTCTCAATAATGAGAAAAGTTATCGGAAGTTTTCAATTCATAGACTAATATACATGAGAAAGTATCAGACAATGCTGCGTTAAATTATTCAGTCGAAAGAACAAAAATGGTAATTTTCAAAATGGACGTTAGACAAATATAATCCGTGATAATCCGTCACGAATTGTACCAGAACAAATATAGTGCACTTTATTTTTTCAAAAATCGAACCGACAGTTCTACCTCAAAAACGGTTACTTTGGCTGCTTTTATTCAATCAATTATTACTCATTTTGTAATAGTCAATCAATTATTACAATCAGTTATTATTGTTCCGACTTTCGATACGAAAGTAACGGAATATTTGTGCTCGGGTTGGGTTTTTTTTCTTCAGACAAATTTCGACTTTTTAACTAGACATTTTTGACGGAATTTTTTTATATAATTCAAAAAGTATTGTTGTCCTGAGTTTAAATTTGAAAAGATACTTCAACTGTGATCATTTTTCGTAAAATTGTGAGGGTTTAAAGATTGCCATTTTGGCCATTTTGATCAATTTGGAACAATTAACGCGCGATATAATTCGCGCTATTAACGGGTAAGCGGAGATTTAATCCGTCTTATAAATCGTTCCAAATTGGTTGAACGAAGCTTATTTGCCATAATTGATTCGTTACAAGGAACTAAATCTACCTTTTTGTACTTTATATGGCGTGTGGGGGGATGATTTTTATTTAAAAAATTTCAAATTTTAGAAAAAAAATTTTCATTTTATTTTATTTCATTTAATTTTTTATATCATTACTGATGCTCCATAAACCTTAAAAGGCAGCTTAAATTTGAAAAGATTCTTCACCTGTGATCATTTTTCGTAAAATTGTGAGGGTTTAAAGATTGCCATTTTGGCCATTTTGACCAATTTGGGACAATTAACGCGCGATATAATTCGCGCTATTAACGGGTAAGCGGAGATTTAATCCGTCTTATAAATTGTTCCAAATTGGTTGAACGAAGCTTATCTGCCATAATTGATTTGCTACAAGGAACGAAATCTACCTTTTTGTACTTTATATGGCGTGTGGGGGGATGATTTTCATAAAAAATTTCAAGTTTAAGAAAATTTTTTTTTCATTTTATTTTATTTCATTTAATTTTTTTATGTTATTACTCCTGTTCCATAAACCTTAAAAGGCGGTCGGAACATTCAGGGCTTCGCCCTGATACGAGCAATCTTGTTCATTTTGTCCACTCAGCGTTGAATTAAAGTCCTATTGGTCTTGCTTAGTTCAAAAACAAAATTAACAAGACTGCTCGTATCAGGGCGAAGCCCTGATTGTTCCGACTGTTTTTTAAGGTTTATGGAGCAGTAATAACCTTAAAAAAGTTAGATGTAAAAAAGATTTTTTTTTCTAAAATTTGAAATTTTTTTGTTAAAATCATCCCCCCATACACCATATAAAGTACAAAATATTAGATTTCGCTCCTTGCAACAAATCAATTATGGCAATTAAGCTTCTTTCAACCAATTTGGAACTATTTCTAAGACGGATTAAATCTCCGCTTCCGCGTTAATAGCGCGAAATATATCGCCCGTTAATTGTCCCATATTGGCCATAATGGCAATCTTTAAACCCCCATAACTTTACGAAAAATGATCACAGGTGAAATATCTTTTCAAATTTAAGCCCAGGACTACAGTACCTTTTGAATTATATTTAAAAAATTCCGTCAGAAATGGCTAGTTAAAAAGTCGAAATTTGTCTGAAGAAAAAAAACTCACCCCGAGCACAAACATTCCGTTACTTTCGTATCGAAAGTCGGAACAAAAAGCTGTCTCAATGTCAAAAATTAGTATTCCATTTTTAAAGCAATTTTGAATGCAGGGTTGGATGAAATTATTCAAAAGGTTAAGCCTACTAAGACTCAACGATAATTTAGTTATCTTTACTTCCTGTTCGTAGCTTTCTTCAACGCCTTGAAATTTTCTCCAACGACTTGAAAAAAAAATCTTTTAAAAATTGAAAAATTTATATTTTTTGATACTTTTTGATATCTTTGTTTAATGCGGAAGTACTTGTACAGCAAACGGGTGTGTATATTTTTCTTTACCAAATGATCTGTATCAAGAAAAGTTTTCACAGAGTTTCGACCTCCAAAAGCTGGCATGCGATTCTGGTTTCTGAAATTAGGAAAAGGAATAATTGTTTTCGCAGCGTGAATTACTTAAAGTAATTCCGGTAACAACAAACTTTACATATCTTTTTGGGAAATTTTGTTCTCTCTGCTGTTACGATACCTGTCAATATAACTCTCCGTGGTTTTTACAGCACATTTGAAGATCTGTGATCAATATTCGTTTTCGTTCAGTTGACCTCGGGTCAAATTGAGCTTAGCGTTCGCCTAAGTTATTTTTTATAATATTTTGCCTGCCCCTGAAAGCTATTTTAGATTTAAGTTCTAGATAGTATAGAATACATTGGGAAGAGTTAAAAGCAAATGCTGCGGGCAAATAAATAAAGCTGAATAATGAAAAATAGATCCGGTTTTTGGGGAATATTTGCTGGAGTTAATAAAATGAGCTAGGAACCCGCTGATTGTTTTTCCAATTGAAGGACCAAACATGAATATTGTACCCTTGCTTTAACTATTGGTGTTATATATCTCGCCCGTTCCATTTGTAGTACCCGTGTTTCGAACAAGTAGCCCGCCGGCCGGCATGTCAATTGCGAAGAAGCAGATCACGTGGGCAAAATTAATTTGACAGTCTTAAGATTACACCGAATATGGGATGTACCGATAGCATTAAGACAGCTCTTAAATTGATTAAATCATTTTCACTTTGACAAAAAGTAGATGATGGTACAAATCCTTCCTTTTGCTGTTAAAAAAGTGAAAAAATGCGAAATTGTGGTTGGCTCAAGTGAAATAAGTCTATTTCTAACAATAATGAAAAATAAACAGAGACGCTTTTTATAAAAAATCTCACACTGGCTGAGCTGTGCTGCTTAATTTATCTCAAATTACTTCTATCTTTTTCTATTTTGCAGCACGAATCGTTTTCAAAACAGAGGTGGGAAAAGTGAAATCTTACACCGGTTGAATTATTTTTATGTAGCGAAAACGCCCCTATTTTTGGCACTTTCCCTCCCAAATTGCCTCCTAATAGGAAATATAAAGTCTTTTGTAGACTCAAGGCTGCTAAAATTTGAAAAATTCCTATGATACCAAATTGACCAAAACTTCTTTTCTTGCTAGATGTTTTCAGCTCGTTAAATTTAACTACTTTGAATTATTTCAGATAATTAGACTACAAATTAGACCACGACCTCAGAAATCGGTTTTCGGAAATAAGACTTCACAAACCTTTGTTGCAAAAATATTGTTTATCAATTGAAAGCTTACCTTTTGTTAAAATGCAACCAACCAATCGCATTTACTTTTGCTTAATTTTATTGAAGGTTATTTATTCTGAAGATAAAACTATCTAGGTTTGAATTTTTCATCGCTTTTACGGAACAAAAAAATCGTTTCCAACTCATTAAACTCTGTTTTGTTTCAAACGTTACTCTACATTATCCTAAATTGAATCTAAATTACAAATATTATCTATAAATTGTCTTTCTTCATTATATCAGATCTAAATCGCTCTTGTTTTGAATACTATCGACAGATTAGTGAAAAACGAAAACAAAATGGCTGATTCTTATTCTAAGTTTGATCAGCTCTCAGTAATTCTGCAAGGTCAGACAAGTTATCCCATGCATGGTGTCACTTATGTCACAGAAGGTCAAATTCTGTCCAACTATTCATCTTTTACGACAACTGCATCATCAGCGGCCGGCATGAACAACGGTCGGGTTTTTTCTGCTATCCCCCAAATCGAGAAATTTTTATCAGTTTTTTTTCTATGACAAATTGAATCATAAATTATCAAAAAACGAAAAGTTAAATGCAGATAAAAACTGATAGAAAAACTGAATTAAGCCCTTTTTGGCACCCCTAGAGATTATCAAGAGACCTGTGTCGCTCAAAACAATTGCAAAAAAATACCAAAAACAACTCAAAAAAAGTTTTGAAGTAACTTTGGTTGAAAAAAACTGGTTTCTGACCAACTCTGTACAAAGTTTTTCAGTTTGGATGCAGTATTTGATTAAACTTTGAAAAAAAATGGGCTGAAAAAAATCATGATTGGATGGGGGGGGGGGGGGGGGCTAACAGAAAATACCCAAAAGGTGCGGAAGAGGATGTCATGCGAGTGGTTGTGAAATTGCTAAATTACCCTCTGTTTATTTGTGCCATGGTGTTTAACATTCCCTTGCTTCTGCTCATTGTCTTTGAGAAGTCCCTACACAAGGCGCCATTTTTCCTGATTGCCAACAAATCTGTTATCAACACTATGAGCGCCATCTCCATATTCTACCAATGTCTAAGGTTAGTTGAGAGGGTATTACTTCCTCATGACAGAAAGAGCAAAAAAAGTTATAATATAACCAAATAGAATTCAGTATTTATAATTGTGTCTATGTGTCAATTCAGTCAGGGAGCGGTGGTGAAGTGACCAAAATCACCGCTTCACTCCACAGGTCAGTGGTTCGAGACGCACCATGAACCGTGCTTTATTCTTGAGATTGAGGCAGTAGCTACCAGTTCAAAAAAATTGCATAAGTGTGTTTTAACAGAAGCACAGTAACGGTTGTACGTTAAGAATTAAACATGTCCTATGTTGGTTCTCAATCCACCGCCCTCCCCCCGCGAAAAAAATGGTCCAAACATAAAATATTTTGGACAGTCAAAACGTTGTTAATTAGTAAAAATTTCTGCAATTCGGACCGTCTGTGGCACGAACAGCCCGCTAGTTATTATCCTGTTTATTATCTGGTTTAACTTATGCTGGTTGCAGGTTTTATGATCCATAAACAACAAGCGGGTAAAAAATACACGTGGAAGCAAGTAGATTCAGACATTTATTATGAGTTGTAAATTTTCGTCCAAATTATGCTGATTTTTGAAAAACATGCACAGCTGCATTTAATATGCAGAAGATTGATGGATATTTTTTCAAATGGGACAAAATTTAGTTTTGAAGACTGAACAAAGGACATGATTAACATAGCAACCAGATAGATTTCACGAGTCAGGTACAAACTTAGCTATCAATGGCAATTTCATTCATTACAGCTCAACCAGAATGATTAACCTCTTTGTCAGGGAGGGTTTAGGAAAGGGCGGGTTCCAGGATTATGGAACCAAAACCCCTCCCCTCCTTCACCTCGGCTTGGCACGGGAAACCTTTTGATACTATTTTAAAATAACCATCTTTGGACCGAATAGTTCTGATTAACTTTGTAAATATATATCAAACTTGAGGGGAAAGGGCGAGCTGACAATTCTGATTTTTTGGTAAAAAATATTCCAAAAAAGACTCAAAAATGGATCTGCTGCTTGAATAACAGCGCCATTTTGTTCCAAAGAGAGGGACGTTTTTGGTGTTCAAGGGTCAATAATCTAATCCGAGGCTGAATTGACCCATCTAAATCCCGATATTCGTCTGTAATGTTGACCTCTATATTCCAAGGAGCCAAGGTTGATTTTGAATTTGAATTTAGATACAGTTTAGAGAACATTAATGAACTAACAAACTGCAGCAGGATTACTGTACGGTTACTGTAATGTTGAGTATCGCAGTCAATTTAAAATTGATAAAAACTGTCGCCGTTAGGTCAAACAGGACCAAACTGAAAAAGAGGCACAAAAAGGAGGGTTTCCATTCATGAGTACCGAAGTAGAAAAAAAAGCTCAATAAACTTGATCAAGAGTGCCAAAATTAAAAAATTGAGTTGAACAAAGCCAATAAAGTTTTTGTTCATCAAACCAAAAATTGAAACATTACTATGCTCGTATCAGGGCGAAGCCCTGAATGTTGCGACTGCTTTTTAAGGTCTAAGCAGTGTTCATTTTAAAAACATTGATGACATTTTCAAAAAAAAACTATTTGAATTTTTTTTTAGGAAAGCATCCCCAAAGATATATATTTGTTCTGACTTTCAAAAAAATAACCGATTATTTATGCTCGGGCCGATTTTTTCCATTCAACTAATTATCAACTTTTTAAATCAGCAGTTTTGTCGAAGCCCACAAAAGGAGAAACCTCGCTCAAAATTAACTGATTACATTAAGCGAAAAGTTTGTTTGTTTTTGTCAGATCTGTTTTTGTGCAAATGAAGGTTTCTGCTGAGTTTATTAGCAGAAAAAGCGTCAACTAGTAATCGAAGTTGTTATTATATGATAAACTGCTTTATTAAGTTTTGATTTATAAGTAATAATTCAGAAGTTTTTTCAGAAGCGTCATTTAAAACCCAAACCAGGGCGGATTTAAGGGGAGGGGGCGAAGGCGGATTTAGGCCAAAACGGGGTCTTTTTATTGCTTTGGGAGAGCTCGGAAAATCAATTTAGTCGACCTAAAACAAAGGTCGACAAAATTTTCGAATTTTTTTTTTTGAAAATCCGCCCCCTCGAGAAAATCCTAGATCCCGCCCTGACCGAAACCGTAGTTTTTGTAAATCTGCCAAAATTGGTTCATTTGTTTTTCAGATATCACTTTCTGGCCGACCATTTTCGACATCACATGGCGGGTCATTGCAAGTTCATGGCCACTTATGGAGTAGTCGAGTACCTCTGCTACCCTTGGGTCAATGTCCTAATAGCCCTGGAACGGGTAGTCATGATGGCATACCCATTAAACAGCAAAAGCATCCTCACCCTTCGGAACAAAATCATAGCCATGGGTATATTCTACGCATTCTGTGCTGCATTTTTAGTGCGCGCGTTTCTCTACTCGGAACTCACAGTCTCCGCTGTCGGGCGCACGAAGTGTAACCCTGGATATTTTTGGGTGCAGTCGTTTCTTCCGATATCATTCACGAATTTCATCCTCCCATTCGTATGCCAAATCGTTTGCTACTCGGTAATCGCACTGCATATTCAGAAGACGAGTCAGAGGTCAAATGTTACCCTTGTTCAAATCCGACTCACTAAGTTGTTTTTTGCCGATGCGATCATTTTTTTCGCCTCCAATTTGCCACATCAACTGGCCATGTACATGGACGAATTTGGAGACCCACTCACGCAAAGTTCAAAGGTCAGTCCAGTTTGTGTTGCAAATTTCATTTTAGATGTCATTCTAGTTCGTCTCGTGTTTCCTTTCAAAGGTCAGTCAAGTTCATGCCTTATTTCAGTTCAAAGGTCAGTAAAGTTTGTGTCGTTTATTTCTGTTGAAGTGGCAGCCAATTTAAGGTCCTATTTCAGTTTAAAGGTCAGTCAAGTTTAAACCCCAAGGAGGTTCAAAATTTAGTCAACTGTGGGGTCTTTATTTAAGTCCAAAAGTTTCATTGACTTAAAATTGACTCGCAGAAGTCATTTCTTTTCATTTTAAAGGACAAAAAAACGAGCATCTAAGCTTGCACCGGCCAGCTGATGTCAGATTGTATAGATAACAACAACTCCTTTTACAGCTCAATACACTTATTTTGCATAACACAGAAAAGTTGGCCGTTGGCATATGTATCATCAGTTTGCTAGGCTTGAAGTTGATAAAGTTTGCAAGTTCAGATATTTTTTGCCAGCTTTACCTAAAGCTATTTTTTGGAGTTCAAATTGGTCACAGCAACCATCATTAATCATAGGATTCCATTTCAATAAAAACGTCCTATTAAACCGTCATTAAATCAAAGAAGACAGTTAAGTTCTTTGAGTGACTTTGATTTATACTAAGAGACATTTAGAGGTACTAAATAAGACCTCTAAATCAAACAGATTCTTCAAACAGGTACTAAATAAAACAGATTATTGTTTCTACCTTCAAAGGTGCGCAAGAAATTTTCATTAAAGTGCTTTTTCTAGGCAAAACTTCTTGTCACCAATAAAAGTCGCATGGGTTACCCCTACTGACAAGAAATGGAATCCAAGCAATTTTACACAGATAATGTAGCAACAAGAACATTACAAAAATCATTTTCAATCAATGTAAATTCGATTTAGATTGAAACAAAATGTAGTTAAAAAATCAAATTCAATCGATTCTAAATCGATTTAAATTCATTTTTTTCAACTTATTTCGGTTTCATTTTCATCCAAATATTATTAACAAAAACAATCGAGTTGAATCATTTAATATCGATTTTTGTCTACAATTTTAAGGCAAAAAATTGATTTTTTTTTCATGCCGTAAAATGCATTTAATCCATTCTAAATCGATTTACTTATCTAAATGGGCTTCAAAATCGATTTTTCATGGTTTTATTTGTATAAAAATCGATTTAAATTTATTTCAATCAAGTTTGTCAGTGGCGGTTTTGGTCATTTTTGGAGTGAAGAAAAAGGGTACGCATACTTTAGTTTTTCTGAGTGATGACGGATTTACAGCAAGTTTAGTGCGAAAAACGAAGAACTTATTGACTTGAGGAAGAAGAAATGAAATATCAATTTATTACAGTAATCTTAATATTATTATTAAATAGGATGTTATTCAACCTGTCACTCAACAAAAAGCTTTGAAAATCTTAACAGCAAAAAAATATATTTTTTATTGAATGATATATTTGTTCGGAATATTCTCCGTTCTTGCTCAGGAACAGCTTAGTTACGTTTTTTTTTCATAAAAAAAAATTCTCCTAAACGCAAAAATTTGCTCGATATGATTTTTTTCGACCTTTTTCTGAGCAATTTAAGGCCAGCTATAGGTACTCGTTTAGAAGTATGATCCCATTATAAACCTCGTTTAAAAGTATAATCCCAAAAATTGCCTGTGGTCTCAGTTACAATTCAGACTAGTCACTTTAAAAACAAACCTACTATTCCGTCTACATGCTCATCAAGCAAATGCGGAACCAACTACAAAAAAAATTTTCAAGAACCAGTTGAAAAAAGTTTATTGAAGTTTTTTCACGTTTTTCACATTTTCACCAGTTTATTTTTTTCCAGAGGTTTAATTTGCCTTTTAATTACCAGTTATTATTTGCCATTTATTTTTGAAAAAGAACCGATACTTTGGATAATTTCTTACAACTGTTCGAATGGGTTTTATAAAAAGTAACGAGAATACGAAACGGGTTCTCTTCGACATTTACCTTTCAAACATTAAGAAGCCCAACTGTGTTTTTCTTTTTAATTGTAAGTGGATTCCGCAACAAGGAAGCTCTTTTTGCTCTTTTTTATTCTTTCGCACTTTATTTGATTGTTTTGGACAAACTTCCAACAATTTTAAAGATTTGTCTCTGGATTCCAGAGACCTACAATTATTAAATTGTCTGCCTAATTATTGCACAGTTTGGTCTCGTAATGAACTTTAAAAATTAAGTTCAAAATTTTATTAAAGTTTGTATGTAGTGTTTTAAAGGTGTGGAACCAGTTCTAAACTAGTATTTATAAACCAATTATATTATTGATAAAACAATCTCTATAAAGTATTACTAACTAACCAATCATATTCCATCAATAACATTGACACTTATTTGTAAGTGCTGAAACTACTTGTAGTTTCAGCACCAGAACAATTTGAATAAATTTTAGACTACAGTTGTTCTTCTTCTGGATAAACACACAGAACTAACTCGTAAATACCAGTATACACTAGATCTATTGGGACTAGGAGATATAAGAGTAGGATTAAGATTGGTATTAGATTCAGAAGATCTATCCGGCCGAAAATAAGATAGCGTGACGAACAGACAGTGTACATTATCTGAAGTTACTGTATGAGTACAGTACCTGAAACTGTTTTTCTACCAGTGCTAAATGGCGAAAAAAACTTTGCAACATGAGCATTTCTTAGAAAAAAATTGAACCATTGCTGAAAATCTTGAAGCAAAATGAGTATCACAGCATATACCGACGAAAAACAGCGCGTCGAAGCAACCTTTGAGTATTTGTACATTATGCGACAGGGTTGAGATCGGAGCTTGATGCTCAAATGAATGATCACAAAGCTTCGAATTTCATAATTATGAAAACCGAAACACCTTTAGCCATATTGTTTCGAACCCGATGAGAGCTTGAGATAGAGTAAAATCGGAACCACAGCTGAAAAGATACAAAATCAGAAACTCATATTTTGCCCTCAAAAGTAGTAATGAGTGCTGATAAATGAACTGAGATCTTAGATCTAAATTTATAACTTTTATTAATGTGATGCAAAACTCAAAAAAAATTTGGTTTTCTCTTCATTTTGCAAAAATTTTGCTGTGTTCAGTTAAATAACAGATCACGATTTATGCCGTAGAGATTTCCATTTGCTGGTTGATTGCTTAACTTTTCGATTAATAAAACAAAGTTCTTTGAACAGATTTTTTTTTTCGCATTTTTTTAAAGCTATCAAAACTATGCTTATTGATATATGTTTCAGCGTTCATTGCAAAAAATTTTCATGAACAGCGTGCTTCAGATAAGTTTACTCATAAAAAAAAGCGAATTAATTATTTTTTTAGAAATTAATTGCTCAAAAAATCTAAAATATTTGAATTGATTTGCTGAAAATTTGATTTGTTCGAGTTTTACTATATTCTAGTTTCTCTAACTACGAATTTGGAAAAGAATTATTTGAGTTTCAATACACGCATTTTTGTCCCGGCAACTTCACAAAGTGGAAATAACTATGACGTTGTTCGTAGTTGACTACCTAAAAAAGTGGATTGAGAAATCATATCAATTCGTTCCACTCAGGTTATGGTTTTCTTTGAAACTGTCTTAATTTTTCCGTTTTCAAACTAAATGACACGACGCGATGAGATATTGGGCCCTCACTTTTTTACGGACGATTTAGGCTTTTTAATCTTCGAACTTGATATAATTCTGCCCAATTAAATTACCATTTTCTGAAAAGGCTATTTGGGGTATTTTTCAATGAGACTATATTAAGCTTTTTAAGCTATTTATAACTCTGAATTGCCATAGCTTTCGCAATTCAATAGCTTTAACTGGAAAAAAGAAGCAAAGCAGGAAAGTTTAGCGAAAAATGAGGGAAAAAGCAGCAAAAAATTATATTAAGCCTATTATCTGGACATTTCTTTCCACTTGCAGATCGAGCAGGAAATAATTGACAGATTTCATCAATCAGAAACCACTACTGTACTCAAAGCTTAAGATTTATTTTAATTGACAATTTTTTTTTTACTTTAGTGGAGCGTTCATCAATGCATTGAAAAAACTCCGTCGATGTATTTTTTTATAGTTATATTTGGACCAAAACAACTTCAGAGTCTTTTACTTATCTCGAAGTGCGATTATTTCATCACAGCAACAAAAAATCAATAAAAACTAATCATATTTTCATCTACAAAGTTCGTTTGATCTTTTGCAGGTCATTCTTAACTTCGACCGAAAAAGCAATTAACCTTCACTCACGTTTTTCACAGCTGCTCCTCAGTTATCAAAAAAAAATTCTCAGCAAATCTTGAAAAGAAAATATTTAGTAATTTTCAAAAAACTAAAATAAAAATTTCAGCAATTTTCGAAAATAAAATTCATCAATTCTCGAAAAAAATTCACCATTTCTCGAAAAAAATTTCACCAATTCTCAAAAAAATTTCACCAATTCTCAAAAAAAAAATTCACCAATTCTCGAAAAAAATATCAGCAATTTTTGGAAAAAAATCATTAATCGGACAAAATTTTCTCGACGAAGAATTTTTTTTGGACTGAGTTTTTCGGAATTCGAGTCACGACTAAGAAGGCTTTACTTTAACGTCGAACTCGATCCTTTACAGTTTTATGATGTTACTGAAGTTGCGCTGAAAAAACACCTTGCCCTTTAGTTCCTTACTCGTTCCTTGAGGAAGGTCGGAACCAATACTAATTTGAACTAAAAACAATCATGATATTTTTTAAACCTCTTTTGACTTTTTTCTGCAGGAAGAATGGGAGGGACTTGGTTTTGTGACGCAATTATATTTTATGGTGTTCTGATTACATATTTTTAAGACTATTTATCAACATAGACATTAATCTTTAATGAGTAGGTGCTTTTGCTATGTTCTTACTTTAATGATGTTGTGTAATAGCACCATTAAACCAAATAAATCTAAATTAAAATCTGTGAGCCGAAACATAAGTACCATTCATCATTGTAGCAGCAGCTCTTTTGGGACATCAAAACAGGAATAAAACCTATTGAACCTGCACTGAACAGCATTTGTTTTGGGGGAAATTTATAGCAATTAATTTTTAGTTACAGAAATGAAATGATCAAAATTTCCGAGCTGCAAAAATTAGTATTTGCCGATAAAAACAAGAGGTTTTTGCAAAATTTTACGAGCATCTTTTTGATAAGGAAAGATAACGGACTTAATATTGAGAAACAAACGCAGTTAGAAAGTAAAAAGGTGATTGTGACTCAGGAAAACCATAAGTAGATTTCAACTTTGAGCAGAGTACAAACACGAACAAGGCATAGCCGGTTGCTGTAAAAGCAATACAAAAAAATAAAGCCACAAAAATTAAAAAAAATGTTAAAAAAATTTGAAAATTGTGATGTTTTTTGTACAATCGGCTGTGTGGATCTGAAACAAATTCTAAAATATAACTTTAATAGTGAGAGTAGAATACGCGTACTTGACATCAATTTTATCATAAAAATATAAGAAAAATATAAACATTAAAAAAACAAATTTTTGGGTCTCAAGTCCGTATTATAAACCTGTTCGCTCAAAAGTCAAAAGTGGACCAAAAATTTAAACCGGTTTTTCTTTAGACTGCGGCGATTTCTTGAACATGTTTTACAAGGGTTCAAATCATGATTGCGCAGGGCTTTAATATGATATATCGCTCACTTCTTCTGACGATTGTTTGTGGTACCTGATTTTGTATAGAAGACAAAAAATAAAACACCAGAACGCATCAATAAAACGCACCAAGTTTGGAAACGAAAAACCGTGCTGGGTCAAAAGTATGAACTGTGTAAACTTTTCTTTATATTTAAAAAAATTCAATTCCGCAATTTGATTTCACGCCAATGTGGTTTGGAATCATAGCTATTAGACAAAACTTTGTACCATAATAGAAAATTCATCCATTGAATATTTTTAGAAGATGCACTTAAAAATAAATAGACTGATGTTATGAACGATAATTCTTTACCTCGTCACAAATAGTTTTTGGTAAAGGAGATATTAGAAAAATAATGACATTTAGGCTTAAAAATCAAATATTAGGTGTTAAAAATTGAGTCTTATGTGGAATTCATACGACCAAATAACTTGTTTTTGTTCAACTTTGGAGCAGTTTTGTAAATGGGACAAATTGCAATGCATAAATAATTCCACATTATTTACACAAGCTAGCTTGTCTAAGAATGACAACAGAGTCATGGTTTGTTTTGTGGTAAGCGCGCCAGGGATCGAGCACCACACTCAACAAATTTATTTTTAGAAATTAGTCTAAATTGTTCTTGGAAAATCAAAACAACAAATAATTTGAGATGTTTTTCTTAATGCAAGTGCAATCTTCTCTATGCTTAGACCAAAAAACCAAGTTAGACCTGTTCTAATCATTTTTATGGAACCCGATGGAATGTGGAAAAAAAAACAGAAAAATAAGCTTAGGTTATAAGCCAATAAGGTTCTTTGTTATTCTTTTCTTTATTTTGGCCAAATGAACATAAAGAATTTTTTCAACAAATGTTAACAGTTGACTGGTTGAGTCTATCAAAATGATGCAATTAAAACTAATACAACATGAATTTTGAATTGTACACTGCAGAAAAAACACAGTTTTGAATGATTTCAAAAATTTTATAAGTTTCGTTCGGAAAATGACAGCCCAGTGAATCCGACTTATCAAAAATTGGAAAACGAAAAATTATGCGGGATCATATCTAAAAGAATCTTTGATTTTCTTGAACGTCTTTTGAGAAAAAATTAGACCATGACTGAAAACGACCCTTTAAAATCGTATTTAGGAGTTTGACAAAAATCGCGTATTTTTTGGAGCACGCTCTTTTCCAACTTGAGTAAAGAGTGTCGCTGAAATTATCTTGAGAAACCAATTTTACATTCGCTCATATTAAAATGGATGTCGCTAAAGAAAATCAGAAAGGTACCAATAGGATGGTTTCGGAGAGTCAAATTTATGAAGAGAAATGCTTGCCTCTCCACCTGAAGCGCCTACTGATCAAATCTTTGCAAATAAACAACGTAGAAAGATTTTTTTGCTTTTCTTCCTTTTTCCCTCATCAGCAGTCAAAGTTATGGTTCTAACTAATTTCCAAGATTTTCATTGGAAGGTTTTTAAAGATGAGGAGTTTGCTCGTATCAGGAAGCAAGGACAAAGTTGTAAAAATTTTGATTGCTCTTGAAGATACCTGCAGCACTTTTAATTAAAATAAACGGAAAAATTAGGAGTTTTCGAAATATTTTCAATTTCCCAAGTAAACTTATATATGAACGATTATGAACAAATAAACAATTATATGAACGATTGCTTATTTCTCATCTAGTAACAACCCGGGTTGAAATCTCACTGTTTATTATCGCTTTTTCTGTAGTATCCCAGTGATCGCTATTTTCCAGCGCTGATTCATGTATAATTCAGTGTTTGTTGCATACATGACCTGCGATTTTTCAGTTATGGTTCCGTAGAAAATCATCGCTAAAACTTAAGAAATTTTAACTCTTTATAGTAGCTTCCAAATGAGAGTTTTAGTTGATAAGCCCTTTAACTTTTTTTTTCTGTTGATTGATAGCACAGAGGTAGCAGTTATGATTCCACAGAAAATCATCGCTAAAATTTAAGAAATTTTAACACATTCTATTAGCTTCCAAATGAGAGTTTTAGTTGATAAGCCCTTTAACTTACTTTTCTCTATCGGTTGATAGCACAGAGGTAGCATGCATGTCTGCAAATCTGAGGGTCAGGGGATCGCACCCATTTATTTTGCTATTTTTGCTCGTTTTGATAGGTTTTTTATAGCTGTTTCATTGCTGAAAATAAGCCAAATTAGCGATAATTTATCGATAAAGTTTGCTATTGTGGCAATGAACATCGATAATGCATCGATGAGGTTCGCTTTTTTCCACTTTTTTATCGCTAATTTTCAATTTGAGTTCAACCCGGAATATCATTTTTAACGGTGGCCAGTCAATAAGAAGAAAAGTCTAAGAGCAGAATGGGTCCAAGAGCAAAAAAAAAACAGAAAAACTTTAAACTTGTAGGCTAATCCGTTAAGTAAAAGAATTGCCATTATTAACAAAGAAACTAATATTTTATGTATAATTTGAGTAATTTAATCGAGATTCAATACATGCATTATTTATTCATTTTCTTGGTATTATTGACGATTCTGATAAAAATTTTAATCAAATAGACCGTGTAAATTAATAAAAGGAAAATTTTTTCTGTTTTTCTGCTCTCGGACCCATTCTACTCTTAGAACATTCTGCTTATTGCTCCGCCTTCATTGGTAACATTTTATTTCCCTTAACTTAA
Source organism: Symsagittifera roscoffensis (assembly GCF_963678635.1). NCBI lineage: Eukaryota > Metazoa > Xenacoelomorpha > Acoela > Convolutidae > Symsagittifera > Symsagittifera roscoffensis. The sequence continues at coordinate 85,010,756 of NC_087062.1, forward strand.
AATGGTTTGATTTGCTGCACACAGCGTGTTGTTGTTAGAAGACTGGTAAATAGCGCGCTTAAATTATCTCGCAATAGCCGAACTAGCAATTTTCAAACCAATGACTTCAAAAACAAACAATTCCAGTGCAAATACTTTTTTAATTGTGAGCTCAACAAACGATATATTTCACATGTTTATACCAATATTTAAAAAGTTCCGACATAAAATCCAAT